>NC_045426.1:644293993-644593993 GCF_902635505.1 Sarcophilus harrisii | reverse complement strand
TGAAGACACAGAAGTGGAGAGATGTGAATTGAGATGCCCATAGTCCCCCAAAAGGTATCTCACCTACCTTTTGCACCCATATCTTCTCATACAGGGAAACATCCCAGATAAGGAAAGAGACCAATAGCCTTACCAACAGAAAGTGTTAGTGGGGGTTACAGGGATCTAGAGACAATTCCTTAGTTTCAGTCTCAGACTCCTGAGGAAAGAAGAATTTTAAGTTTCTGATATGTCTTATAATCCCACAACTTTTCTCTCTGTATTACTTTATGGGCAAAGTACCCCAGAAAATCCCAAAATGTGTTTACTATAGGTATTAGTGATACTATTATTGGCTTAAATTGGTTAGGGGATGGGTAGAAACAACCAGTATTCATATCCCTATACCTTCACCACTCAAATCTGGCCCTTAGGGCTCAAGAGGAATTTCCTGCCCTGATTTTTTTAAAAATTATACTTACTTCTGTAGGTAAAAAAGATGGATGTAGAAAAGAAATATGATATTGTCCACAAACCAATGATGTTCCTTATAGTATTTCTCACTTGGGGATCCATTGGTTTTGTCTCTTCTTCACCTGAAAGACATCATGTAACTCAGGAGAATATGACCTGCACGCTCTGTCCTGGCACAGGTAAAGGCATTACATATTAGTCTTTGGAATCTCCTCCCCAAACAGGTCAATTATACGGAGATCCTTCTCTAGAAGAGGGACATTGATGTCTCTGCTCAGGGAGGAGGATGGGCATCTGACTGAGCATAGGGAAAACAGGGATCATACACTACAGGCTTTCTAACTACTATCCCCATCCCTGGGTCTCTTGGGACCCTGCTGATGCTCTCTTCCATTTCTTGCATCCATTCCTTGTCCACAGATGCCTCCTCTCAAACCCCAGAAAGTGTCTACCAGGACAGAGCCTATTTATTAAGAATAAAGTTGGACTCTGCAGAGGAGGCTACAAGGAGTGTATTATTATGACAGTTATGATGAGGTACTTCTTTCTATACTTTGGAGAGTCAGCAAAGCAGTTAGTCAATAAGAATTTATTATCTTCAGTATCCTAGACATTGTACTAAGTCTGTAGGATAAAAAAAGACAAAAGATACTTTCTGCTTTGAAGGAGCTCTCAGTCTGAAGAGGGAGACAACTTACAAACAGCTATGTGCAAATATGCTATACTGAATATAAATGAGAAAGTCCGTTGTTCCTTCATTTATTCTTTCTTTCCTTCCTTCTCCCTCCATCATTTCCTCCCTTTCTCTTTTCCTTCCTCCTTCCCTCTAGCCTTCCATCGTTCTCTCCTTCCTTCCTTCTTCCTTTTTTCCTTCCTTCTTTTCCTTTTCTTTCCTTCTTCCCTTCCCATTTATTCATGCCTCTCACTCTTTTCTTCCCTCTGTTCCTTCATCCCTTTCTTCCTTCATTCATTCCCCTTTCTCCTTTCCTCCCTCTCCTTCTTTATCCCTTTCTCCATTCCTTCTTTCATTCCCTGGGACTTTGCAGAGTGGTTGACATTTATGAGGCACTTAATAAATGTTAATTGAATTGAATTGTTTTCAATTGCACCTCAGGAATAATGTCATGTAGTATGTGCTGTTATTAACTTCATTTTACATATGAACAAACTGAGGCTGAGAGGTTAAGGGAATGACCTAGGATCATATACCTAGCAAGTTGTCAAAGGAGAAAGTGAACTCAGATTTTTCTGCTTCCAACTGTGAGTATCTACTATACTGCTCAGTTCCCTCTGAACTAGGCAAAATAAGAGAAGAATTTAATAGTCATTCTTTCTCAAATAATAATAGTAATAAACATTTTATAAAATGATTTGAAAATTGCAAAACATTTTATAGATATCATTTCAAGTAAATCTTTTTGGAAATATACCTTTTATGTAGTTCTTCCAAAAATATCTTCTGCTGGAAATTTGTTATACTCCAAATATTTGTGGGTTCTGTCACTTCAAAAATCATTCAGAGACTTGATCTGGTGCTGATCTGAGGGACAGGAGGAGGAAGTGAGACAAAGACCTGACTAGTCTCTGCCTTCCTGGCTCGGCTACTCCCAAGTAAATCTTAAAGAATTCTGAGTTGCAGGTACCTTATTATCTCCATTTAAAAACTGAATTAACTAATCATCAAAGACTTTAAGGGCTTTTTCCATACATACAGAGTTAAAGTCACCAGAAAGATATGAGCCCATATTTTCTGAATTCCAACTTTTTATCCACCCCTCATCTGCTTGTATTTGTTTTTTGTGGGCAAAGCATAGTTGTCCAGGTAATGGTGACCTTATGGATATTCCTCACCTCTGCCCCAAATTCACACACACACACACACACACACACACACACACTCCTCCCCTAGCAGATGCCATGGACCTCCCAGGGAGTCCTCTCTCAAGTCGTCAGGCTTTCTGGTCCATTTCCTTCAATAAAGTATTGGGGAAGGGGTGGATGAGGGTGTAGGAAATCATAGTATTGAGAGTCATAAAGATAAATGGGACCTTGGAGATTATGAAGTCCAACACTCCCCTACCCTCCTGAAACACTCACACCTGGCATACCATCTCATCCACACATTTTATCACAGGAAAAAAAAAAAAAAACAGCCAAAAGACAGAAGAGACTTACAGAAGGTCACACGTGGTATATGTGATATTACCTACCTTGATATCCAGGGGAGATCTCTTAGAGTGTGGCTGTATTCTGTGTTCTATCTGAAAGTGAAAGCTCAAATTATAAACCGGAATTCAAGTCAATGATTGTGAAATGGCAGAAATCCACTGGGTAGGGGTGGGTCAGATGACAAACCTTGGTTACTGTTATCCAATAGGTGGAGCTCTAGAACAATATCTGGAAGTAGAAAATGTGAAAAATGTCTTCAGATGGACTTTGGGTCTGGAAGCAGTTCTGTTGTTTAAAAAAAAAAAAAAAGGCGATATGGAGTCAAAAGCTACTATTATGAAGAAACTGAGGCACAAGATAAAGTACAGTGGTTGTACAATGCAGTATTGGGGCAGTCTCTGACAAAACCTTAAATTAGTGGTTGTCATTGGTGCCATGGGTTATTCTTCAGTCTATTCATTGTGGTCTCTCCATCCAGTTTGTGCTCAATGATAAAGTGCCTCTGGTTTGTGACTGGCTATAATTAACTGGAGCTGAATGAATAAACAGCATAGAAACCAGATCATAGGATCACAGGAGGGTGAGGGGAGGAGAAGACACTCACTCATTGAAAAGGTGAGCTGCTCATCCAAAGCATCCAATTTCAAGACAACAAACATGTATTAGGTGTTTTCTATAGGAAGGCTTGGTTTTCAGCAATGGGAGACATAGTAAAGGGGGAGAGACAGAGAGACACACAGAGAAGGGGAGACAGACAGACAGAGACAGAAAAGAGACAGAGACCTAGACAGAGAAAGAGATCCAGAGAAAGAGACAGAAAAACAGACAGACAGAAAGGGACAGACAAAGAGAAACAGAGAAAGACAGAGATAGAGAATTATGGTAACAATATGATAAGTGGATAGGAGAGATCAAGCAACTAAATGAGAGACTGGGGAGACGGGAATCTCTTCTAATCCATGGAATCAGGAAAGGTTTCTTGGAAGCAGAAATGACTGAGCTGGGTATTAGAACATAAGGAATGACAAATGAACATTTTCAAACTGCAATAATGGAAACTATACTTTTACTCAGTCTCATCAAATGATGGAGTAATCAAGGATTTTACAGATCTTCAAGTGCTATATAAATGTTAGCTATTAGAACGGGCAAGATGTTGTAGTGAATAGATATAATGTTGGACCTGGAGTGAGGAAGACCTGGAAAGCAATTTGGGAACACAAATTTGGCTTAGGAAAATCACATCATATGCCCTAATAAGCTTGCCATAGATGAGTGACTTGAATATTAAAGAGCATGTCATTAAAAATGCTTATCTGTTATCTTTCACAGTTATAACTGAGACAGAAAAAGACATACACACACACACACACAGACAAACCAACAGCTAGAGAGGATTACATTGATTACCAAAGAAAAAATAAATAATCTTTGTTACATGTCATTGAAATTGTGTTGTGTAAATAAAATGAACATCACCAAGATTAAAAAAGAAGCTGTCAGCTGGAAAGAATTGACATCATGTTATCTCTTTTCTAAAGGGTATGATAGCCAATATGTATAGGGAATCAATAGAAGTATGAGAGGCTAAAAACCATTCCCTAATGGATAATTGGTCAATGGATATAAGCAAAAGAATGGTAAATGACTAAACACCATAAATATTTACACCATCAAATTTCCCCTTGTAAATTGGCAAAGATAACAAAAGTTAGGAATATTCAATATTGCAGCAGTTGTGAAGAGATAGTCACACTGAAGCACTGTTGGTGGATCTGCAAATTGGTTTGTATTCCGGGAAACAACTTGAAAAATGTTAAGAAAATGACTAAAATATCTATAGCTTAAACAGAGATTCCACTGTTAGATAAAGTATCATAAGGAAGGCAAAGACAGAAATATAATACGCCAAGATGTTTATAGCAATATTCTGTAGGAGGAAAGAACTGGAAATAAAGTAGATGCCAATTGATTGTGTATTGTCTAAAAAATTGTTATGTATGAATAGGATTGGTTATTACTGTGTTGAGGAGACAATGGTTAAATCTAGTTTAGTACTGATTTAATCCTACAACAAAGAATGTTATGGGCCACAACTTGAAACAAGGTAATAAGTGGAATTACTAAGAGGAATTGAGGAGACAATGGTTAAATCTAGTTTAGCATTGATTTAATCCAATAACAAATAATGGTTTCCTAGTGATATAATGATTGGTATATACTCAGTGTGGTGCATATAAGCTAGAAGCTCTCAGGGCCAACAGAGACAAGTGTACTAGAAGCTCTCAGAAGCCGATTCATACCATTATCCATCTTTGTGGTGGCTGCAGGCTGATGCACAACCCTTTGGATTCGGAGAGATTCAGAGGACAGAGAAGGAGGCAGAAGCTCAAGTTCTTAGAACCAAGGAGATAAGCCTCTAAGAAAACTAGCCGAGACCCAAGTGAAGGAGATAGGACTTTGAAGGAGACAATAAAGGATTTGGACTTTAATCCCTGGCTAATTCATGTGGTGATTACTGAAATGAAATGAAGGCAGCTCCCAGAGACCCCAAGAAAACTTCAACAGAGAATATTACTTTTTAGAGAGAATATTACACCACACATTATACCAAGATAAGGTGGAAATGGGTTCATGATTTAGACAAAAGTGATATTATAAGCAAATTAGAAGAACATAGGATAGTTTACCTCTCAGATCTGTGGAAAAGGAAGGAATTTGTGACCAAAAAAGAACTAGAACTTATAATTGAACACCAAATAGATAATTTTAATTATATTAAGTTAAAAAGTTTTTTTTACAAACAAAATTAATGCAGACAAGATTAAAAGGAAAGCAACATCAATATTATATGACCACCAATTATAATGAATGTGACTCTTTTCAACAATGAGATGATTGATGCCAGTTCCAATGATATTGTGATGAAGAGAGCCATCAACACTCAAGAGAGAAGACTGTAGGAACTGAATGTGGACCACAGCTAAAATTCTCACTCTTTTTGTTGTTGTTTGCTTGCATTTTGTTTTCTTACTCATTTACTTTCTTTTTTTTATATGATTTCTCCTCAGCAAGAGAATTGTATAAATATAGTTATACGTATTGCATTTAACATATATTTTAACATGTTTAACATATATTGAATTGCTTGCCATCTAGGAGGTGGGAGGAAAGAGGAGAAAATCTGAAACACCCTATGCAAGAGTCAATTTTGTCAAATTATCCATGCATATGTTTTGAAAATAAAAAGCTTTATTTAAAAAACAGATTAGAAAAAAAGCAATAAATAGGGAAAATATCTTTTACATTTAAGAGTTCTGATAAAGGCCTCGTTTCTGAAATATATTGAAAATTGACCCAAATTTATAAGAATTCAAGCCACACTCCAATAAATCGTCAAAGGATATAAACAAATAATTTTCAGATGAAGAAATTAAAACCATTTCTAGTCATATGTAAATATGTGCTTAATCACTATTGATCAGAGAAATGTAAATTAGCAATTGTTAATAATTATCTATAAGCCTGTATAATTATTGATCCTTTGTACCAGGATGTTTAGACATATAAAACATGTTAAACAAAATTTAAGTCCTGGTAAACTTTTAAAATAATGTATCTAGCCCTAATCTGTGATTGGCAGAATTTGCTATTAAAGATAAAATCACTTGGGGCTGTAACTGTTATTCTTTTGAATTCTGAATGTAATTGACTTATCATTAAGTCAGTAGCCCAGAGAAAAGAGATCACCTTTTAACCTGCATCAATCTGTCCCAGATATTTGGAGGAAGCTGCAGAAAGTTGGCCTTGGGACCTACTCCCAAACTCAGATGTTAGAAACAGCTTTTGGAGTCTTTAACAATAGGGATCAATAGTTGCAAAGGAGAAAGACAGAAGGGCCAGAACAACAAACAAGGAACAGGTTCAATTTTTAGTTGCTGCCATATCCGGGAACTATGGGGATTCATTCTTTAAATGTCATGGCCAGGGCCACTGGGCTTGAAACTGGCCTTGGAGGAAACTCCCAGGACCTCACCCCAAGTGCAATCAGGAGGGGCACTGGAAAAGAAACTACTATAGGGGTTGTCACACACCCCTCCCCAGTGCCCTGGAGCATCCAGAGTCCAGGGTGACTTTGGATGTGGCAGATATAGAGCCTCGTTTCCTGTCTTGTTCTGGCATTCTGATCTTACCCACCCCACTCCCCTCCACACAGGGAGATGGGGATTGAAGGGAAACTTAAGAACAGCATTCTTATATATCACTAACAAAATCCAACAGTCAGAGTTACAAAGAGAAATTCCATTTAAAGTAACTACTGATAATATAAAATATTTAGGAATCTATCTGCCAAGGGAAATTCAGAAACTTTATGAGCAAAATTACAGACCACTTTTCACACAAATTAAGTCTGATCTAACCTATTGGAAAAGTATTAAATGCTCTTGGATAGGCAAGCAAATATAATAAAGATGACAATATTACCTAAACTAAGCTATTTATTTAGCACTATACCAATCAGACTCCCAAAAAACTATTTTAATGACCTAGAAAAAATAACAACAAAATTCATGTGGAAAAACAAAAGGTCAAGAATTTCAAGGGAATTAATGAAAAAAAAATCAAATGAAGGTGGCTTAGCTGTACCAGATCTAAAATTATATTATAAAGCAGCAGTTACCAAAACCATTTGGTATTGGCTAAGGAATAGATTAGTTGATCAGTGGAATAGGTTAGGTTCAAGGGACAAAACAGTCAACAACTATAGCAACCTAGTCTTTGACAAACCCAAAGACGCCAGCTTTTGGGATAAGAACTTACTGTTTGACAAAAATTTCTGGGAAAATTGGAAACTAATATGGCAGAAACTAGGTATTGATCCACACTTAACACCGTACACCAAGATAAGGTCAAAATGGGTTCATGACCTAGGCATAAAGAATGAAATTATTAATAAATTAGAGGAACACAGGATAGTTTACCTCTCAGACCTGTGGAAGGGGAAGGTCTTTATGACCAAAGCAGAACTAGAGATCATTACTGATCACAAAATAGAAAATTTCGATTATACCAAACTGAAAAGTTTTTGTACAAACAAAACTAATGCAGACAAGATTAGAAGGGAAGCAATAAACTGGGAAAATATTTTTACAGTCAAAGGTTCTGATAAAGGCCTCATTTCCAAAATATATAGAGAATTAACTCTAATTTATAAAAAATCAAGCCATTCTCCAATTGAAAAATGGTCAAAGGATATGAACAGACAATTCTCAGATGAAGAAATTGAAACTATTTCTAGTCATATGAAAAGATGCTCCAAGTCATTATTAATCAGAGAAATGCAAATTAAGACAACTCTAAGATACCACTACACACCTGTCAGATTGGCTAAGATGACAGGAAAAAATAATGATGATTGTTGGAGGGGATGCGGGAAAACTGGGACATTGATGCATTGTTGGTGGAGTTGTGAACGAATCCAACCATTTTGGAGAGTAGTTTGGAACTATGCTCAAAAAGTTATCAAACTGTGCATACCCTTTGATCCAGCAGTGTTACTACTGGGATTATATCCCAAAGAGATTATAAAGAAGGGAAAGGGACCTGTATGTGCACGAATGTTTGTGGCAGCCCTTTTTGTAGTGGCTAGAAACTGGAAACTGAATGGATGTCCATCAGTTGGAGAATGGCTGAATAAATTGTGGTATATGAATATTATGGAATATTACTGTTCTGTAAGAAATGACCAACAGGATGATTTCAGAAAGGCCTGGAGAGACTTACACGAACTGATGCTGAGTGAAATGAGCAGGACCAGGAGATCATTATATACTTCAACAACAATACTCTATGATGACCAGTTCTGATGGACCTGGCCATCCTCAACAATGAGATCAACCAAATCATTTCCAATGGAGCAGTAATGAACTGAACCAGCTACGCCCAGAGAAAGAACTCTGGGAGATGACTAAAAACCATTACATTGAATTCCCAATCCCTATATTCATGCCCACCTGCATTTTTGATTTCCTTCACAAGCTAATTGTACAATATTTCAGAGTCTGATTCTTTTTGTATAGCAAAATAATGGTTTGGTCATGTATACTTATTGTGTATCTAATTTATATTTTAATATATTTAACATCTACTGGTCATCCTGCCATCTGGGGGAGAGGATGGGGGTAAGAGGTGAAAAATTGGAACAAGAGGTTTGGCGATTGTTAATGCTGTAAAGTTACCCATACATATAACCTGTAAACAAAAGGCTATTAAAAAAAAAGAAAAAGAAAAAAAGAAAAGCTATGAATGATGTAAAAAACAAAAAACAACCATAAAAATTGAATTTAAAAAAATGTATGAGTGCATTTACTAGAATATAAACAGAAACTATATAACTACAAAACATTCTACAGAAATATACAACTACATAATTAAAGTAATATTTATTGCTGCTAGGCATACTATGCCAATATAATAAAAATGAAAATAGTGCCCAAATTAATTTACTTATTCAGTATTATACTAACCACAGCACAAAAAAAGAGCTAAAAATAATAATGAAATTCAATTGGTTGATCAGGGAGAAAAATTAGGTAAATAATATACAAAACCAAATGAACCTAGTAGCATAGTGTTAAATAAATCCAATGAGCTCACAAGGTAAGGACTCATTATTTAGCCAAAAAAAAAATGATGAGAAAACTGGAAAACAGTCTTGCAGAACTTGGTATAGATGTATATCTTATGTCATATATCAAGATAATATCTAAATGGTTTCATGACTTTGATATAAAAGGCACTATAATAAATATATTAAAAAAGTAAGGAAATTATCCCCAATCATGGATAGGGGAAGTTCAAGACCAGAAAGAGACAGAAAAGATCAAAGAAAAGAAAATAAATAGTTTTGATGACATAAAATTTAAAAAGTTTTCAACACAAAAAACTAAAATTGCAAGTAAAAGAGATAAATGGAGCGGGGAGGGGGAAATCTCTGCAAGATATTTCTTTGATAAAGTCTCATATCCAAAGATAAGGAATTGATTCAAACAAACTTTCCTAGATAAATGATAAAAGTAAATGAACAGGGAGTTCTCAAAAGGAAGAATTCTAAGCTATTAACAAAAAAATTTTAAAGAACTGCTACAAATCATTAATAATTAGAGAAGTACACATTAAAGCAATTTTGAGGTGTCCTTTCACTGCAACAATGACAAAGATGAGAATGAGGGAAAATCACAATTGTTGGGAAGATCACAAGAAAACCAGCACACTAATGTGCTGTTAGTGGGACTGTGAATTGGTCTAACCATTGGGGAATACAACTTAGAATTATACCTCAAAAGTCACTAAATTGTGCTGTCTTTGAACTATCAACACCATTACTAGGGTCTATTCCCTAAGGAGCTCAAAAACATTAGAAAAGGATCCATATAGGCAAAATTTTCTATACTAGGTCTTTTTGCATTAACAAAGAACTAGAAAGTGAGGATATACTTATCAACTAAGGAATGTCTGAACACATTATGATATGTGAATTCAAAAAAATACCAGATATAATGAAGGAAATGGTTTCAGAGAAATCTAGGAATACTATTATGAACTGATGCAGAATGAAGTGAAGAGAACCAGAGTAATTTATACAGTAACAATGTGAAGAAAAATAACTTTGAAACACTTAAGAATTCTTATAAATGCGATACCAACTAAAATTCCAGAAGACAGATGATGAAGTATGTATCTCCTAAAAATTTTGTAGAACTAGATACACAATTTCGCATATAGTCAATGTAGGGATTTGTTTATTGACTGTGTATTTATTACAATGGTTCTGTGGTGGGGATGGAACAGTTGGGATGGGAGGAAAAAAAGGAAGGAGAGAAAGAAAAAGGAAAGAAAGAAAAAGCAGGGAGGAAAGAAGGAAGGAAAGCAGGGAGGAAAGGAAAAAAGAAGGAAAGAAAGCAGACAGGAAGGAAGGGAGGAAAGAAGGAAGGAAGAAAGGGAAGAGAAAATAAAGGGAAAGAAAGAAGCAAAGGAGAAAAGGATGACTACAACTTTTAAAATAATTTTCTATTAGAAAGATGGAATTATCAGAATCATACAGAAGCAAGAATGTGAAAGTTACATACTTAATTTATTATTTATTTTTAAAGAAAGCTTTACATAAAAGAAATTCAAAATTTCAAATATAATTTTTTTCCACTATGAATATGGGAATGTCCATTTGGTGCTGATACAAACATTTAAAAAATAAAGTGCTATAGAACTTCAACTACCATTTCTATGAAGATGTCTTCCAAATATCTTGCCCTGAACTCTGTTAGTTTAAGATGTTCATCAAGCTTTTAGTGAGTATATGAAATGAAAAACATGTTCAACTTGGACTCAGAAGATCAACTTGAATCCCAACTTGACTCTATATTATTTGTATGACCTTTAATCTTTTTGGACTTGCTTTGAAGGAGTAAACTGGATCAGGAGTTCTTAAATTTTTTTGAATTATGGAACCCTTTGTCAGTTTGGTGAAGCATATGGACTCTTTAGAATAGTCTTTTTATATGCATAAAATAAAATACATAAGTTTACAAAAGGAATAAATTGTATTGAAATAACAATTATCAAAATATTAAAAGAAAGCAAGTTCATAACCCTTGAACTAGGTGATTTTTGATCTCTAATTGCTATACTCTCCAATTGTTTCTGCTTGGCTCTTCTGACCTCACCATAAGTTCCATTAAACTTACTCATTTTTCTGACTTCCTTATTTTATATGTGACAGCTGTATCATTTATCCATTCTCTCATGTTTGAAACTTTGCGTTAGCTTTTCTCATTCACCTTTCATATCTAATCTGGTAATACATGTCCATTCTATATCTTTAATCTTTTTCACATCAATCCTGATAAAGATGAGCCTGATGCTATTATTTCAAGTGGAGACACTTTTAGATCATTGAACAATTAAGCAAAGGGATTTACTTAGATATGGCACAGAAAAAATATTAGCAAAGATACAAGTAGCACTTAGCTTCAGCTCTAGTGAACACAACCTTTGAGTCAGATCACCAGAGCAGGTAACCAAGGAGTCACATCAGTACAACCAGAGGATATCAAGAATTTGTGTCAAATACTACATAAACTAATCTATTTAGCGCCATACCAATCAAACTCCCAAGAAACTATTTTACTGACCTAGAAAAAATAACACCAAAATTCATCTGGAAGAACAAAAGGTTAAGAATTTCAAGGGAATTAATGAAAAAAATCAAATGAAGATGGCCTAGCTATACTAGATCTAAAAATATGTTATAAAGCAGTGGTCACTAAAACCATTTGGTATTGGCTAAGAAATAGACTAGTTGATCAATGGAATAGGTTAGGTTCACCAGACAAAATAGTCAATAACTTTAATAATCTAGTGTTTGACAAACCCAAAGTCCCCAGCTTTTGAGACAAGAATTCACTATTTGACAAAAACTTCTGGGAAAATTGGAAATTGGTATGGTAGAAACTAGGCATTGACCCACACCTAACAGCATATGCCAAGATATAGTCGAAATGGGTTCATGATCTAGACATAAAGAATGATATTACAAACAAATTAGAAGAACATAGGCTAGTTTACCTCTCAGATCTGTGGAGAAGGAAGGAATTTGTGACCAAAGAAGAACTAGAGACCATTATTGATCACAAAATAGATAATTTTGATTATATTAGGTTAAAGAGTTTTTATAACTAATGCAGACAAGATTAGAAGGGAAGCAATAAACTGAGAAAACACTTTTACATTCAAAGGTTCTGATAAAGGCCTCATTTCTAAAATGTAAGAGAATTGGCTCAAATTTATAAGAATTCAAACCATTTTCCAGTTGATAAATGGTCAAAGATATGAACAATTTTCAGATGAAGAAATTGAAACTATTTCTAGTCATATGAAAAGGTGCTCTAAATCACTATTGATCAGAGAAATGCAAATTAAGACAACTCTGAGATACCACTACACACCTCTCAGATTGGCTAAAATGACAGGAAAAGATAATGATGAATGTTGGAGGAGATGTGAGAAAACTGGGACACTTATACATTGTTGGTGAATCTGTGAATGGATCTAACCATTCTGGAGAGCAATTTGGAACTATAACCAAAAAATTTTCAAACTGTGCATACCCTTTGACCTAGCAGTGTTTTTGCTGGGCTTATATCCCAAAGAGATCTTAAAAGAGGGAAAGGGATCCACATGTGTAAAAATATTTGTGGCAGCCCTTTTCATAGTGGCAAGAAACTGGAAACTGAATGGATGCCCATCAACTAGAGAATGGCTGAATAAATTATAGTATATGGGTGTTATGGAATATTATTGTTCTGTAAGAAACAACCAGCAGAATGATTTCAGAGAGGCCTGGAGAGATTTACATGAACTGAGCTAGTGAAATGAGCAGAACCAGGAGATCATTATGCACAACAAGAAGACTATACAATGATCAATTCTCTTGGACGTGGGTCTCTTCAACAACGAGATGATTCAAACCAATTCCAATTGTTCAGTGATGAAGAGAGCTATATACACCCAAAGAGAGGACCGTGAGAACTGGGTGTGTAATACAACATAGCATTCTCATTCTTTCTGTTGTTGGTTTGCTTGCATTTTATTTTCTTTCTCATTTTTTTCCTTCTTGATCTGATTTTTCTTGTGCAGCAAGATGACTATATAAATATTGTATTCATATATTGGATTTAATGTATATTTTAACATATTTAACATGTATTGTATTACCTGCCATCTAGGGGAGGGGATGGGAGGAAGGAGGGAATAACTTGGAACAGAAGACTTTGCAAAGGTCAATGTTGAAAAATTACCCATGCATATATTTTTAAATAGTTTTTTATCGACAAAACATATATTTTTCCCTTCCTTTGCTCTACCCCAACTCCAACAACTCCACCAACAATGTATCAGTGTTCCAATTTTCCCACATCCCCCCCAACATTTGTTGGAGGTGTACAGTGATATCTCAGAGTTGTCTTAATTCATGCATATGTTTTGTAAATAAAAAGTTTTAATTGTTAGAATCCTTACAAAGTGATGTCAGTTGCCTAATTTAGCATGGTACTTAGCAAATTCTCTAGCTCACTAATGTATTTAAGTACTCATTGGAGTTCACACTTTTGGGAGATTCACAAGTCGGTAGTCAACATGAGATTCACAAGTCAGAAACCCACAATCCCACTCTCTCGGAGGAGGAGTCTACCTTTTACACTGAGCATAAAAAGACCCAGAAGTCACTTCAGAAGATGGACAGAGTCAGTTCAGAAGAAGCCCACTCTCGGAGGCGGAGCCAGATTCATTCACTTCATCTCACACCACCGTGGTGGCTGGCCTCCTGCACTTCTCTCACTGAGACCAAGGCTTGTCTGAAAGGCTCTCCAGAAAGCTGCCCAGCCTCAGGCAAGGAGACAAGACTCAGAAGGAGAAAATAAATGTTTGGATTTTATCAGCTGGCTGTATTTGAAGTGATTATTACTTGGAACTGAAACTAAGGTTGCCTCCAGAAACCTCCCCAAGAAACCTGCTCACAGAGAACCATCATATATTATATAAAAGAAGAGAACACCACATTTAATTAAAAAAAAAAAAGAAAAGAAAAGAAAAAGAAAAACATTTGTGTCAAAGGAAGCAGAAGTCAATGAGATCCTGGGGATATTGTCACCATTGAGAGAAAACTAATCCATATTAGGGATTCTGTAGAGGGATAGGCCTAACCCAGAAGAGACATAGATGGGGGTGAATGCAGGAAAGGGGCAAGATGAAGCCTGATAGATATTAGTTCTATCATACAATCTTTTTTCTCCATTCCCACAGAGGTCCTCATCACAACTCCCAGACCACTTTATTAATCTAACAACAGTTTAACAGCTTCTCTAACTACTTCATACTGATTTCAAAATAATTAGCCTGAGGCACAGAAAAGCATGATACCTTAAGAAATCACTCCTTTGCTCAAAACCCTCCAAGGTTTCTGACTTGCATATACCAACTTTACATTTCTTTGCCTGGCATCTAAAACCCTGCACATCCTTATGTTACTCTCACTTTCTGGCCTTATCTCATTACTCTCATCCATATATTCTATTCTCTATACTAGACTACTTCCTTTCTTCTTTAAACAGAATCCAGAAAACAGTTCTCCTGCTTGTTTTTCCTCATGGACACTTTTTATTCTTAGAATCTTCTCCCTCATCCCTATCACAAACTGAATTCAACCTCTACCTTTCCCTATCCTCAGACTTCTCAGCCTAATGCACACTAATTATGCACTTATGGGTAATTATATGTATCTGAGTAGACTGAAGTATCCTTTGGGACAAAGACTTGGTCATTCCATCTTCCCTAGCTTAACACAGTGTTCTTGAATAAACACAACAGGGATTTCATAAATATTTTTTGAATTAAAAAACAACTCCTGTGGGCTTTTGAAAGTCACTTGATTGAATTCCCATTAAGTAGAGAATGAAATAGTGGGTAACAGTATTTGTATTTTACAAGATGAGCTATTTAACATAAATTAGTCTACAATTATCTAAGAAAATTTAAGCTTCAAAAGATTTAGTGATCTGCTCATGGGAGTCACACTGCTGGTCAGATCAGCAATTGAAGTGCAGATATTCTGACACCAGACCCAGTGCTTTTCCCACTATCCCCACTGTTCATAAGCAGCCATGGTACACAGGACAGAAAGCTGAAGGAGAACTAGGACACCTTGTCTGTGTCACTATAAGTTACTTCATATTTCAAGTATTCTAAATAGGATGGGACTGGCTAGCATTCCTACCAAGAGCTCCCTCAACCCACCAATGAAATCACAAGTCTAGTCTCTTTTCTACTGCAAAACTTTGTGTTGGGCCCTGGGGGAAATATAACAGATAATTAAGACAAAGTCCCAGACTCAGAAGAGCATATAGCAATTCAAAGTTGCCAGGGGAATCAGTTAATACAAAGAGCTACAGGATGGGAAACCCTTAATCACAAATGTGGAGGACTCAGGAATTTTAATAAGTTTTTTGGAGGGAAGGATGATTCAGCTAAAGTAAGGTGGTCATAGATAGCAGCTTCCTGGCCTCAATTCCTGGTGTGCAGCAAAGTATAGTGAGTAGGAAGGCATTCCAAAGGCACCTGGGCAAAAACAACAGGACTGAGAGGCAACAGTTTTTATGTCATTGTCAAATGATGAGAGCTTTTCTGGGACTCTCTCTGAAAGCCATCACTAAAAGTTCTTCAGCTTCAATATAATATTCAATATAATGTGGTGTACATAAATCAAACTCTGCCTCTATAAAGGTGTAGAAAAGTAGGTAGAAAATGCACAGTGATCCACCTTTTCAGGGAAGGTATATGTCTTAGGATATGATTGATGTAGCTCACTCCACATACTGAATGAGAATGTAAACTGGACAGGCTACTTCTTAAGTAATGAGTCAGTCATGAAGTGACAACTTTTTCATGGGGTCTTTCTCCTATGTGAACTCTCTGATGTTGAATGAGGGATATTCTGTGACAAAAAGATTTGCTACATTCTTTACACTCATAAGGTTTCTCTCCAGTATGAATCCTCTGATGTGTAAGAAGATGAGAGCTCTGACGGAAGGCTTTTCCACATTCATTGCATTTATAAGGTTTTTCACCTGTGTGAATTCTCTGGTGTCGGATAAAGCAGGAGTGTACACTGAAGGATTTTTCACACTGATTACATACATATGGTTTTTCTCCTGTATGTACCCTCTGATGCCGAATAAATTCTGAGCGTCTACGGAAGGCTTTCTCACATTCACTACACTCATAGGGCTTCTCTCCAGTATGAATTCTCTGGTGTTGAATAAGGGATGCACGAGCACTGAAGTCTTTCCCACATACATTACACTGAAAGGGTTTTTCACCATTATGAGTTCTTTGATGAAATAGAAGTTGAGAGTCCTGACGGAAAGATTTTCCACATTCATTACATAAATAGGGTTTTTCTCCATTATGTGTCCTCTCATGTTTAATAAGAGTTGACAACTGGCTAAAAGTTTGTCCACATTCATTACATTTAAATGGTTTCTCTCCGGTATGAATTCTATGATGCAGAATAAGGGATGAGCTCTGACTGAAGGCTTTTCCACATTCATTACACTCGTAGGGTTTCTCTCCAGTATGGATTCTGTAATGCAGAATAAGAGATGAACAGGTAGTAAAGGCTTTTCCACATTCATTACACTCATAAGGTTTCTCACCAGTGTGAATTCTCTGATGCCGAATAAAAACTGAATGCTGACGGAAGGCTTTTCCACATTCTGTACACTCATAGGGTTTCTCTCCAGTGTGAATTCTCTGGTGTGTGCTAAGGTTAGAAAGCTGACTAAAGGTTTGCCCACACTCATTACATTCATAGGGTTTTTCACCAGTATGAATTCTGTGATGAAGATTAAGGGCTGAGCTTTGACGGAAGGTTTTTCCACATTCATTACACGCATAGGGTTTCTCTACATAATTAATTTGATGATGTCCAGATTGGGTTGAGCTTTGCTTGAAACTTTTTTGATATGCATTAAGTTTACAAAATTTCTTTTCCAATTGTCCCTTCATTTGGTCTGAATCTTGTTTGAAGCTTTGGCTCATTTTAGCAAATGGCTGAGTCTTCCATACGGAAGAAATTTCTTTGTGTCCAACAAGGTTTGACTCCTTTCTGAAACTTTTCTGAAATTCATCACATTTTTGTTGTCCCTCTCTGGTAGATTTCTGGTGGATCATTTTCACTGGCTTGAAACCCCTTCTCTGTGAAAAAAGTTTTCTCATTCCTTCTGTTAGATATTCCTGATTTTCCTTTGATTTATGTTTCTGGAGAAGATGCCCTCTAAATCTTTCCAAAACTGTTGCTTGCAATTCCACCTCTTCAAGAATTTTCTGCTTTTGAGACAACCTCCCATTCTCAGTCTTGGTCTCAAAATCTGTAACAATGAACATAAAGCATATATATTACCTATTTATGTTGGGAGAAAGGAAATTACAAGAATAGAAATGAGACAAATCTTATCTCCTAAGAGACTTGGGGCTGATTTTAATGCTAGCATTATAGTCTCAGCAGAGGTTAGAAAGGAGGAATAAAGTGAAAAGAAGAATTATAGACACTAAGTTTGGATGAAGGCAAAGAGTAAAAGCCTAAGGAGGAAGGGGGAAAGTGTGAAGAGAACAGAAGAGCTAAAAAAACACCATACAATGATTAGTAATATCAGAGAGGCAAATTGAGAATGAGAAAAGAAGTTCTTGGGAATCATGAGCAGAATGATTGAAAAAGTAATAAGCTAAAGATATTTAAAAACCAAGAATATTTAGAGAGTTGCATTACAAATACATTATTGGTAAAGCTATAAATCAGGACAACCATTTTGAAAAGCAATTTGAAATCATACAAATGAAGGGACTAAAATGCCCACAACTTTAGACCCAGAGTTTCCAATACTAAAATAGGTATTGGACATTTTGTGATAGCAAAGAATTACAAAGAAAATGCCCATTGAATAGGGAATAAATAAACAAACTGGTATGTAAATATAATTGAATATTACTGTGCTGTAAGAAATGATAAAGGGGATGAATATGAAGAAACATGGAAAGATCATTTGCATGAACTGATGCAGAATAAAGTGAGCACAGCCAAGAAAATAATATACACAGTGACTACAAGAATGCAAATGAAAATAACCACCATAAAAAAAAAGTGAACATTGCAAAAATATAAAAAACAAGCAAGGCTGTAAAGATCTATGAAAAGAAACTCCCACAAATGGCATACCTATTTTCAGATTTTTTTTGATGTACTAATCAATTACACTGATTTTTTTTCGTCTTTTTTTTTCTTTTGTCTTTAAAAAATATCATTAGTTATATGGGATACCTCTCTTCAAGGAGTAATTTTACACTTATCTGGCATGGATGTGACAGTAATCAAAACAAATTATGGAGGACAAGCCAAGAAATTGACAGAATTAATGGAAAATTAATTAATGGGAAGGATATCACCAATATATGGTGATATAAAATCATCAATTAAAACTATTTTTTAAAAAGCAGATGATGTAAAATTATAAAGAGTTTGTATAGCTTAAAAGAGATATTAGAAGATACCCCCGTTTCTTCCCTCTGCAGAGGCAGAAGATGCATAAATATTATACAATGAGTATATTTTCAGACCTCTTCAACAAATTGATCACATACTGCAGAAAATTCTTGAAGAGGTGGAATTGCAAGGATTGCTTTTTTTCTTTTTTTGTCCTAAAAATAAATAATGTGTATTTGTATGTATGTGTATATATATGCATATATATGTGTATATATATATATGCACATATACACATATACACATACATATGTATATATATATATATATATATATACATGTGTGGGTGTGTATGTGAAACTATATTTTAGATGGGGATGTTGAGGGGAGTTATAGTGATAAAAAAAAAAAAACCAGAAGACATCAATAAAATTTATTTAAAACAAAAGAGTGTTGCATAAGGCCTCCCTTTAAACGTTGTCTATACAGTGTTATGTTTATGTATTCTTGAGAAGGACAAGCATAGGCAGAGGTATGAAACCTGAAATTTCATTAATATAGGGAATTCCTAGATAAGAAAATTCCTTCTGCCAACGAAAGTCAATAGCTTCTCTGAAATACAGTAATTGAAAGTTGTTTAGAAGCAATGAAAGATTAAGTGGCTTTTGTAGGATCAAATGCAATGGCCAGTATATGTCAGAGACAAGATTTAAATTTGTGTTCATGAGCCCAAGGCTAGCTTTCTATGTACTCTGCTGACTCAAGGCTTATTATTATTTTAAATTATGATTAATTCTTATTATTATTTGATAAACACCTGTTAAAACTTAAGTGTTGAGAGGTCAATAGGGAAAAATCTATATGGAAGAGGCAAACTTTTTTAGGACTAGCAAAATATACATAAAGCAGCAAAAAAAAAAAAAAATGAAGATAACCTTATCATTTGTTAACTAATGGCAACTGACTGGGGAAGTAAACAGCAGAACTAAATTCACCAAAGTGAAAACACTTCAAAACATGAAACTGGTGAAATAGAATCTTGAAAGTTGGTAAAGACCAACTCTCTCAGAGTTGATTGGTAGTTGTTATTCATTTTCGAAGAGGACCAAAATGGCATCACTATGTTAGAGTCATGTTACAGTGTGTTTGATTGTGCCTGATCAGACCAAGATGAGCTTGGGATGCTCTGGCACAGATCAGGCACAAATAGTCCATATGAGCATTTGGGGTGAATTTTCTAACTTTGCACATTTTGTGTTTCTTTTGAGCCATTTCAATTCTGTTTTGCTTAACACAGCACAACACCTCCTCTGATGAGAGCACACCATGTTGGGCAGGAAGATAGGTTCTCTAATATGACAGAACTATTGCTCTTGAGGTTGGTCTACAGATTCTTGGGAGTTCTCCCCTCTAGTGCTGGCCCTTTCCTTGCCCTTCAGAGGAACAAATTCACATCTCATTCTCATTGGGGAGCATATGATTATTGAGTGTTATTATTTCTCTCTCTCTCTCTTTTTCTGAAGGATATATATAATTTAAATTGAGTAAAATTAATATGGTTTACTCTATTGTGCTCAATTTTAATGAGAAATACAAAGCCAAAAGCCAAAGGTAAGAAATGAGAGGATCCTATGCCCTAAAACTGGAATGGATCTGAGGGTACATCTAGTCCATCCCTTTCATTTTAAAGATTCAGAAACTAAGGTCCACTGAAGTTAAATTGCTTGTTCTATAAACTCATACAGATAGTGTTTTTGTGGTGACAAGAATTCAAAGTAAGAAAACAATAGCTGAGACAGACCATCATTGCTGTAGGTATTTTTAGAAAACTAAGAATTTAGCTCAATAAACCTCAACAGAGAAGTCTTCAGATAGTTTTTCAGACAAAGGTCTTAAAGAATCACTAGGGTTGACTGAGGGTACTGCTGGTTATCTGAGTGGTCATTGCTAAAAAAACAAACAAAAAAAAAAAACAAAAAACAAAAAAGCCACCCATCACTCGAGATATGATGTGATATCACCACCTTATAGAGGGTCAAGTAATCTTAGAAGCTCATACATGTTGAGCACTAAGAGTTACATAGTCCTTTTCCCACTAACTCTCTGAGACAGGTTATATTATTATTTATTATTCCTATTTTGCCTTATGGGGGAATCCAAGGATAAGAGGGACTAAATTGCTTAAGGGTCATACAGCTGGCAAGTCTCAGAGTCAAACACAACAGTCAATACATCTAAGACCAATGCATTCCAGAACTAAAACAGAGTCACAGTAGGAGATAGATTTGTTAAAAGTGGGAACCTCACACAATATGGCATGGAGGGTACAAATAACATAATTTAAGTCAACATTTATTAAACACCTGCCTTTTAGACATTAGGTGAGACTATAAGTTAAAGAGAAGGTGTTTTATCTGTACTGGTGGAGGCAAGTGCTCATTCAGAATTTCTCTGGATCAATGAAATCACAGGTTTAGTTTCTATTCCTATTTCTATAAGCCAGACACCGTAAATAAAAATAAAAATTAATTATTTATTTTAAGAAATAAAAATTAAGCTGTCTTTGGCTTTAATGAGTTTATATTATCCTGGGGAATAAAACATGTACACAAATGCTACTGAACCTCTCACCTAACCTCAATTCCTATAAAATGAAGGGGTTAGTCAAGGTGGTCTCTAAAGTCACTCCCAACTCTAAATTCTATAATCTTATGACTCTTTGAATTAATATCATATCCCCCAATAAGCCTGCCCTGCATACTTTTCCTTTGCTCTAAAGCTTCACCTCATCAGCCCCTATGAGGCTGGTGAGACTCCATACACTGTCTTCACTTGTTCTCTAGAGTTTATTTTTCCTGTCCTTAAACAAAGTAACCTCCTATGAGGTAGAAACTGTCTCTTCTAATTACACAAAGCCTGACTCAAAAATTATGCCTAATGCCCTACTAAGCACTTAAGAGATGCTAAGTAAAAAAAATCCCTGTTCAATGACTGAATGAAGAAAATTCTCACACACTCACCTGAACAATCTCCTTTCAAGGTCACTTCTTCCTGTGTGTGCACAACCCATGGCTCTTCCCCTCGCTCCAGATGGGAGATCACATCAGGTTTAGATACTGGAAATCCTGCTCATAGGAAAGGAAATGGTGAATGGTGTCTGGTAGTTTGTCCTGAATATATAGAAATACCCCCAGCTTAGTCCAAGATTTGGATCTCTAAAAGTGTTAACAGGTAGGGGGAAAAGCTATGAAAGTCTCCTAAGGCTTTAGGAATATGCTGCATGTCCTTAAGCACTGGGAAGCCTTGGGGAACAAAGGAATGATGGGAAGGGATGTAAGGGCACAGAAAACAAAATAGCTCATGTGTCTTCTTCCTATTAAAAGGATAAGAAACTCCCACCTCTAGGTACACTCAATTCAAAAACATTTATTAAAGTTCCACTACATGACAAGAACTATGTTCAGTGCTGAAGACACAAAGACAAAAACAAGAAGATGAAGATACAAAGACAAAAACAAACAAAAAAAAAGACAAAAAGAAGAATGCCTTTATGATCTATGAGAGGGGGGAATATGTATACACAGAGGGAAATATAACATACATACAAGGCATATATAAAGTCATGAGCACGGGCAGAGTGAGACCTTAGCAACTAGAGTATGGGATGAATTTCATAACATTGAGGCTAGAAAGGAATGAATGCATTCTAGCCAAGAAGGATAGACTATGCAAAAAACAGAGATGAAATGTCAGGTACAAGAAAATGCCTAATAGACCATTCTGCTTGGAAAGCAAAGTAATCTGTAATAAATCTAAAAGCCCAAGCTGAAGCCAGACTGTGAAAGGCTTCAGATGCTAAAAAGAGGCATTTTATCTGAAGATAACAGGGAGCCAATGAAGCAGAGGAATGACAGGATCACATAACTCTTTTAGGAAGATCAATTTGGAAGCGATATGGAGGATGGAATGGAGAGGAGAAAGGCAGGAGGAAGACCAATTAGGAAGTCAAGTGATTGAGACCCAGACTAGGTGACTTTGATGTTAAAGGAGAAAAGAAGAAAATTACAAAAGATCAAGTGAAGATTGAATCTTCAAACCTATCAGCATTTATTAACCATCTACTATGTACCAAGTTCTGTGCCAGGTCCAAGGAGACAAAGAGCAAAATGAAAGTGTCTTTGTCCTCAAGGAGCTTATACTATATTGGCAGAATCCTTGGTGGTTTCTAGACAAATGACTTCAGAAAGATATGAGGTACTGGAAGTAAATGAGAGCAGTGCCTTGTGTCCCATGATGGCATCTAAGAGATGCAAGCCCAGGAAGTCTATGAAGAGGGTAAGGAAGAAAAGGACCAATAATAGTAGCCAATGTTGTACTTTGTAGTACATAAAACATGATTCAAACATTAACTCATTTGATCTTTCTGTAAGGTAGTACTACAGGCTTATCCTATTTTACAGATAATGAAAACAAGGCTCAGAGAGGTTAAGTGACCTGATTATGCTCACATAGCTATTAAGATTGAGAAGTAGTATTTGAACCTAGCTCATCTAATTATACTATGTCCCACTGCCTTTCAGAACCTCAAAAGGCCAAGGTGAGGGCTAGCAGCCTTCAAAGAAGGAAATAGAAAGAGAGGTCATAGGGCTGAAGGGTACATGGGCCTGAGAAAAGGGACTCCCAGAGACTCAGGGCAGCAAGATTTGGTACTGACTGGATATGAGGGATAAGAAAGGGGGAAGAGTCCAGGATGACTCCAAGTTTGTAAACCTAAGTAAATGGATGGAAGGTGGTGCCTTCAACCTTTCCAGTGGAATCAAGAAGAATTATGGGACTAAGGCAGAGAAGCTGGATTTCCTACAGGAACTTGAAGCAGAGAAAATTACAATTCCAGGAATCCTTAAGAAAGTTGTTCATTTTCAGTTCTCAGAAGACTACACTTGTTGAAAACAAATAAACAAATGCAAATATCCATGTTTGAGTCTCAACAGGACTTCTGATTTCTGATTCCTGAACCTTTCAAACAATACAAATGGCCCATCAGAACACGTTGCTATTCACCAAGCAGGAAGTGAAGCTGAGAGCTAGAGGACAGAACTTACCCAAAGACAACATGTTTTCATAATTCTCCAGCATCACATCCCTGTAGAGCCTCTTCTGAGCAGGGTCCAGATAGTCCCACTCACCTCGGGTAAGGTATACAGCCACATCCTCAAATATCATGGGTGCCTGAAACAATATGTTCTTGTTGCAACCCATACACAGTCCCACTTCTCAGATCAAAGGTGAGAGAATGAGAAGGGAAGGTGCATGTGGGAGCTCATCGAGTTATATTTAAGAAGGTGGACGGTATCCAATTTATATATGTTTTGTTGAGCTGAAAGGAACATAATATATAAAATGCCTTTCTCAGCAGTAGGCTGGGGCTGAAGGGGTGAGGACAGTCACAATTTGTGAAAGGCCCAGACTTTCAAAAATTCTTTCCAAATCCAAAAAGAAGCAAAATTATTCATCCTACCTATAATGCTTTTTTTGAAAAGGCCCTTGAGCTTCAAACTCTTGTAGCTGTATGAGTAAAAGAGCTAAGTGTATGCAAATTTACTGGGGACAGCCTAGATATCTGGGATACAGGTCACACTGTTTGTCATCCCCAATCCTGGGATAGACCCCAGGGAAAGGGTATTTGGGCTCCAGGACCTGAAGGGGAAAGAAACCAACAGAGATATTCCTGGTCAAGGAAAGAAATCAAAGCCACATTGAGTCTGGAATAATTAGGTAAAAGATTACTCACCTGAGGCCTGGTTGACAGACATTCAGCCTCCATCATTAGTTTTCCTAGCCTTCCTGTGGTGTAATAAGCAGGAACCTAGGAAGATTTAGAGAGGGGGAGAACTTTGTGAAGACCAGGACAAACCCCAAATTTCTAGCCCCTATCATCCCTCAACAGGAAAAGTCTATCCTCACTGTCTATACTTTATCAGCTCCTTCTAAGCCAATTCTTAACACTTGTTGGCTTCAAAAAGCTTTCTTCAACTACTCTGTTTCTATCTATTAGTCAGAACATCTTCAGCTGCCTCAAAAAATGCTACTGAGGGTCACAGCCTCACAAAGAAAGCCAAGAAACCTAAGTAGGTTGGCTGTTCTTAAAGTGTAAAGGAGAATATTAGACAGTTGGGAAATCCCATCTCTACTTCATAGGATTTTTCAAAATTACCTGGAGTGCTATGTCTTATAGGAAATTTATTCTGATCCCCAGTTAATAATATTCTCTCTTGCAAATTACTTTACAAACTACTCCAGTATCTTTGCTCCCTTACCCCCAAAAAACAATAAATGGGGTCATGAAGAATCAAACATAACTAAACAATTTTTATTACAGAAGTTAGATCAAAATCATCAATGTTAACAGCAAAGGTCCTTCCCCAGAAGAGTATATAACTAGTAACAATTTGCTCTGGACCACTGGCTGAGAAACAAGGACTACAAAACCTCTAAATTCTATCTCACCTCACTAATCTTATGACTTCATGATTCCAATCATAGACTCATATTGTGCTGTGGAAGATATACTATGTATGGGGCAGGAGATCTAGGTTCTAGTGCCAGCTCTAATACTAAGTCACTGTGCGGCCATAAAAAAAAGACACTGTCCCTTTCTGGGTGTCAGTTTCCAATCTGTAAACAAACAATAATCAACAAAATAATCTGTAAAATAACCATACAGCTCTAACATTCAATAATTATCTACAGTCTCTAGGCTTATAATTATTGTGAAATTAGTATCACAATGATCATGAAAATCACAAAATAAGAAGAAAACTTGGCAGGGTGAAGCTACTTCAACTCATACAGGAGGCCCAATGGAGATGGAGGTCAGAGTCCAGAATGTGGAGGTAGAATGTCTGTGTTTAAATCTCTCTTCTGTTACTCAATACCTGTGTGACCTTGGATAAAGCACTAACCTCCTCTGGCTCAATTTCTTCATCTGTGATTGACCTCCATGGCTTCTAACACACCTTCCAACTCTAAATACATAATCCTCAAGTGTCCATCAGCCTCTGTCCGATCTTACTGCTGTGTGAACTTGGTCAAATCACCTAGTCTTAACTTCTTCATCTGTAAAATAAGAAATTCTAACTTAAGGTCTGGGATTCTATGATCTCTACTAATAAAAACTGCTTCCTGGAGGACAGTCTTCTCCATTTGGGAAGGGTTCTAATTGTTAAAAGGTTCTTTCTTATTAAATTGAAATTTGCCTCTCTGCAAGTCTGATTGTTTCTATTTCATTACTCTGAGATTAAACAGAAGCCTAATTCCCTACTTCACAGGCAGTTAAACAATAAGTGACAAACTCAGATTTATATAGTTCTGTACAGAGACAAAAATCACATAGGATGAGAAAGTATGGCTACATTGTGATATATGCCAGCAGATGGTAACTCTATTAGGATTCACCATAATGATGAGATTCGTTACATTATCACAATATATAGCACTCTAAGATTTATAATGGTGATAATAAGGATCTGACTCAGGGGATAGAAAAGGGAATGGATACCAGATGCTGTGAAAATGGTTGACAGAATTTGACAATTAAAAGGATGTGAGGGAGAGAAAAATACCAAAGACAACCTTGATGTTTTGAACCTAGGAGACTGTGCAAAGAAATGGTAGTATTGCAGACAGAAATAATGAAGTCAGAAGAATAACTTTAAGAGTAAAAAACTAGGTTTGAGCAATGTGACAAGGCAGAAAGAGCTAGCAACATAGGCTGAAATCTAGAGAGGAGATAGAACTGAAAAGATACACATCTGTGTCAATACACAACTCGCTGGAGACCCTACATGGACTTTAGCATGAGAGGTGCTGCCCCCTTCACATATACACCATATCTACTTGTTATTTACTTGTCTATATTTTTCCCCACTAAAAGGGTATTTTGAAAGAATTTGCCTCAGGTTTATGGGGGAAGTGTTTCATCTATATTTTTTCTAATTATGTTATTTCAGTAAATGCCTCTGCTCATGCTACGTCCTCGAGCTGATTAGTAAACATAAACACATCAGTAGGGACTCACAAGCTAGAATTATTGAGCCATACAAATCTAAAGAGCCCCAAAGCTGGGTACAATGGCCTTGTTTGAAGGCATCTCTTTAGGAGCTGGGGATGCTTCCAGCCTGAGATTACAGCTTTGAGTCATATTCTCTTTATAATTTGTGTTGAGTAATTTACAACCCACTCTTAAGTCATTTACCATGTAAAACTTTGTATTACAATTACTTGTGATGATCTCCAATTCCCCTACTATGAGAGCCTGACAAGCATGATCTAAACTTTACATCTCCTCTGACACTGCTGCTGACCTTTACAGCTGGAATTCCCTCTCCCCTCTGCCAATGTGGAATTCCCAGACTCCTCTCAAAGCTCAGCTCAAGACATCACAAGTCTCTTTTGGTTTCCCCAGTTGTTAGTGACACCCCTTCCTGTAGTGTTCTTGGTTGGTTTTCCTGGAGGTCTCTGGAGCAGCCTTTGTTTCAGTTCAGTGCAATCACCGCAAGAATAGCCAGGTGTTAAAGTCCAAATTCTTTATTGCCTCCTTGCCTGGGACCCGGTTAGCTTTTCATGAGGCCCTTCAGATGGGCCTAGGTCTCAGGGAGGGGGGAGCAGGCCAGACCAGCCACCACAAAGCTGATGAAGATGGAAATGAATCCGAGTTTGGGGGCTTTTGCTTCAACCTCCAGCCACCACAAAGGTGGATGATGGAACGAATCCCACCCTGCCCGAGTTTGTCCCAGTTCATATACTCTATCACGGTTAAATCCATTCATTATATTGAGTGTGAGCCAATCATTATATCACTAGGGAACCATTATTTGTTGTAGGATTAAATCAATCATACTGAACGAGAGAACTATCAATCACCATGCTAACCTAGATAACCATTGTCTCATCAATTCCACCGGGTTAGCTCCTTGTAACAATCCTTGTTTCAAATACAGGGCTCAGGCCCATAACATCTCCCAAACACAGGGATTTTGCGTTTCATGGTTGCCCTTTGCCTTTCTTTTTGTGCCTCGCGCTCAGAGAGCTATCTCCAATCACCCTGATCTACATCTGGCCATTGGACCCAGAGGCTCTGGAGGGGAAAGTAAGGTTGGCCCTCCTTATTCAAATCCAATTCCCTGGCGCGTCACGGCCCCCCCTCCCCGATGTCACCGCGCTCTTCAAGAATAAAGGACAAACAACAGCGCTTGGTACAGGGTCTATCACACAGTAGGCGCTGTCTGCCTATTAGATATGTACATCTACATAGAACAGATGCGTATAGTGTTACTAAACGCTTGCTGTACTGCTAGAAGGTTCGATGTTTGTAGGGGAACTGCAACCCCTGCCGGGCTCAAGTGGGAATTCGGCTGCGCTGTGTGGGGGACCCGGGGCGGAGAGGAGTGGGGCCGTCGGCTGGGGCTCCGTAGGGGGCGGAGGCTGGGGGGGGGAGGGGGGACTGCGTCCGGGAGAGTGCTCTGCGGCCATCCTCTCCCAGCCGGCCACCCAGGCCCAGGGCACGTCGCCCAGAGGGAGTGGGTAGGGGGCGCGCGCAGCCCTGGGTTCGCGCTTGTGGGAGGGAGGAGAGCGGGGCCCCGCCAGGCCCAGCTCGCCGGGAATGGGAGCCTCCCCAGACGCCCAAAGACCCCTCCCGAAGTTCGCCCCCTGCCGGCACGCGGGGCCGGGTCTGGCCGCCAGGGACTGACCCGCCCCTCTCTCCCGGGAGGCAGGGCGGAGGAATCCCAGGCGCGCGCGCGCGCTCATTGGTCCCCGGGGCGTTCACCCTCACACCCCTCCTCCGGCCTCGGCCATCCCGACTCACCCGCCACTCCGGAGATGGCCGAGACTTCCCCCGCGCGAAAGAAACCTCTGACCGGAAGCGAAGGTCTCTGGCCTAGCCAGGCCGGGAGGGCCCGCGCGGCCCCTCTAGGCGGCGGGGAGGATTCGACATCTCAGTGGCCGGCCTCTGCCCCACCTACAGTTTCAATACCCAATGTGAGGCTCTCCTAAGCTTTTTGTTTTCATCCTCCCGTTATGTATGTACCAGTGTTTCCGTCTTCTCTGCTTGGCTGGTTAAGAAAGTAAGGTTGGTTGATTCTTTTTAAATAGCTCCCCCGCTTGCCGATAAAAACTGATTCTCTGTATGTTATCTACTTCCAAGGAGCTTGTCTCCTCCCTCCCTCCCCCAAATGCTTTTCTATCACAAGCCACAGTGCCCCTCCTTCTCCTTTCCTCATCCGTTAGCTCCTTTCCCGGTACTTGCACACACGCCCCGCTTTCCCCATCCTTAAAAAAGCCTTCCTTTGCTGCTGCCATCCTTCTCACGCTCTCCCCATGCCCGCCCCCTTTCATAACCAAATTTACTTAAAGCTTTGTCGGCTGAATCCGCTGTCATGCCTCCCACTGACTTCTCTTCACCATGCAAACTTATTTCGCACCTTAGCTTAGACGGGTCCCTCCAAAGCTATCAATGATCTTTTCAGGGCTAAATCATAGAATTATAGATGGAGAGCTGGAAAGGGTCTAGACTTTTCTAGATAAGGAAGTCCCACAGAGTGTCTGAGATAAATCCTAAACCCAACCAGGGCTTCCTAATTCCAAGTCCTGCACAAGACTATGCTACACTGACTCCGTCCCATCCTCGTTCTCCTCCTACCTACTGACTACGTTTTTTTTTTAGTCTTTGTTGTTTGTCATACTGCTTACTAAATGTGGTTGTTTTTCTAGAGTGATGATGATGCTAGGCTTCCTCACCTTTTCTCTATTATTTCTTCCTAGTGATCTTATAAGTTCATGTACCAATTCTATGCAGATGACAATTCAGTTAATACATCCAGCACTATTCTCCTGAAGTACCTTATCAGTGAACCATGCTGGACAACTCCACCTGGCTGTCCCCTCAGCATCTCAAACTTGACATGTCCAAAATGGAATTCATCTTTCACCCCAAACCCATCCTTTTTCCAAATGATACCATTTTTGTCAAAAGTCATATTATTCTCCTAGAAGGGGACTGTTAATTTTTAAATCTAAAGCAGATTAAGGCCCTTTTGTCTTTAGCATTCAGGAAGTTAACATTTAAAATGAAAATACAAAAACATAAAAGTTTTAATGTATCAGTATTCTGGGTCTGTTCTGATTCTGGAAGAATTAATTACCTGGAGTGAGGACCCTTTTGAAAAAGCCATTGTAACCAAAGCAGAATTGAGGTACATTTACTATGGGAGGAAAAGGCAATCGTGGAGGGATTTTTCTCCTAGTATAAAGTCCCCTGCCTTTCTGAGAAGGTTAAAGTAAAAATTCCCTGAACTTTAAACTGGAATTGAGAATGGCAAGTCCATTCTCCATTTTATAGCAAGAAATAGGACTGCCATCAAGTCCATCTGAAAATTAAAATAGAGCAAAGTTGTTTATTACTTTTTGAGTAGTGAAGATACAGCTGTTAGTAACCAGCAGAGAACCAGGGATCAGCAATCATGTTATAACAGCATGGGGCAAGGCTCACAAGAAATTACATGGCATACTGAAGGGGGAGTGCAACTGTTCCTTTAAAATTATCCCACTTAAACTGTGTTCCCTTTTGATCTTGTGAGTCTCAGGCCCTCCTGGGAAAGCATATCTCCCCAAATTAAGTTGTGTCATTATTCAATTACAAATCTTGGTCAAAAAGCACCCCTTTGATCTTTTGGGGATGCCAGAGCCTTTGAATTCTAATCGCAGATCTGGGCCTGGGAACTTAGGCTTTCTTTTCAACCTAAAATCTGAGCCTCAGGATTCCTTTTTAAAGGGCAATTTCTGAACTCATTCTTTGCAGAAGGTCCAAAGCAGGACCCTGCCCGCTGAGAAAGCATTCTCTTCTTAGTGCCAGCCTCCATTTCCCTAATAGGACTTTGCCACTAAAGAAGTCAGTCTATTAGCAAATTTCCTATCCAACAATAAACTTCCATTTTAGCCAGTTAATATTTCAGGTTCATGAATTCCTTCACGAAGAATTTGCGTTGACTAAAACGGGATTTTCACAACTTTCTGACTTCATCAATACCCACATGTCTTCTGGGATTATAAGATTGGAGCAGTGTTGGTCTCCACGCAATGGAGGTGTAAACTGCTTCTGCATACATGTATTTGCATGCATGTATGTGTATGAATGTATGTATATATATACACACTGTATGTTATATAGTGTAATTTTAGATGTGGGTCCACATCTATATATAAAAGTATATGTATATATGTATACACACATGTGAAACCCAAGTTTTATGGGGAAGTGCTTTATTGGTAGTCCTCTATGCTTTTTATTATTGAATGTATTATTGAATAAATTGTCATCTAGCTGACTAGTAAAGTTGACACATGGGTAAAGGCTCATAAGTTATGGTATTTTTTGGTTTTTTATTAAATATGTACTCTTGGAATACAATAAACTTGGTATTCCAAGGCCTCTTCTTCAAGATCTACCACATGAATTGGTGGCTGCCCCAAGGTTATTTCTATCATTTCATTTTGCACATCAACATTCCATCTTCTCCCTTATTATATTTACAAGCTAAATAACACATCAGTCATTATAGGGCTTTGCAGTTCACAGATTGGAATGTGGCCTCTGTGGGTGTCAAATACTGACCTTGTCTCCTTAGCCAACCTTTTGTTTTTACTCAAATTCATTTCATGTTTTTTGAAAAGATCTTGGAAATAACTGACCATTAGATATGTCAAATACTGACCTTGTCTCCTTAAACAATCTTTTGTTCTTAGTCAAATTCATTTTCATGTTGTCTGAAAGGATCTTGAAAGTAACTGACCGTTAGATAATGATCTGTTAAGGACTTTGATATCTCTTCTCTTCTTCCTTCCTCTCTCATCCTGTCACTCCCTCTGCCCCATTCTTTGGGCCAAAAATGGAAAGCCTACTATTAGCCTGAGAACACTGCCTCTATTTTTAGCTAGATGTAATGACTTAAGAATTAGCCTATCTTTATTAATCTACACCCTACTATGACAGAGATGGGCCCAGATGATAGCATAATAGGGCTTTGCCCATGCCCAAATTACCTAAGATAGACACACTTATAAGGGAGATCTACAGAAACCTGCTTCAGAGAGAAGACATTATGAACTCTGTGTGTGTGAAGCCTCTTTGCTGGCTTCTATAATACTATCAAATTGGGATAGTCATTCTCTCTTTCCAGTTGTTTCTGACAGCTAAAGGTCCTGTTTACAGTACACAGTGTGGACACAATGAACTGAGCTGGTTGTCTATCAGGCAATAGAGGCCAGAGTAATCAATATCAGAATAGTCCTGGGGAGCTACAGAGTAGAAACTTTATGTTCAGTACCACTTGAATAATATTCACTTGAGACCTTTAGGACCCACTAAAAAATGTGCCCAAGATACCACAAGACCAGCTGGGTAGCATTAATCACACAATAATCACCATGAGATAAGCAAGGACCAGGGGAGCCCATCAGAAACCCATACCATCAATTACAGGGCCTACTGAGAGCAGCACAATGACATTACCAGAAGATAGTCAGTGATATTACAGCATCAGAGGGATGTTGCTCTTCCACATATATTCTTTGTGTGGGGGCCCTTTGTATGTGTTCACTCTTGTGCGGGTTTAAGAGGGGAGTGCCCTATTGCAAATCTTACTATTTTATTTCATTGGATTCCCTTGCTTTGAAATAATTGCATCTTCAATCCAACTAGGCAAAAAGTGAACACTTCAATGGGAGCTAGTGAGTCTTCATTTTAAATGGAGTATAGAACTACAGAATATTTTGAAACCATGTTAGCTATTCTTGGGGGACCACATTTCAGAGCAGGGTATCCCAGGAGCAGTATATGCCAGTGATCATCCTCCATCGCTGGGATATATTCCTTCTTCATCTTAGTTTCTTGGGATTCTTATTTTCCTTTAGTATTCAGCTCAAATGCTACCTCCTCTGTGAAATATTACCTAGCCCCCAATTATTAGTACTCTCTCCCACCTCCAATTGCCTTTTACTTATAAATGATTGAAAAAAATATTAAGCTCTTACTACATTATGCTATTATGCTAAGAGAGAGAGAGCCTAAAGACACAAATAGAAGAATAAAAATAGGTCTGTCTATGCTCCTAAGGAGCATACACTCTAAATGAGGAAGACAGCCCAAGGGGAACAACAATGGGGAATTCTGCCTCTGTGTGATGGAAAAGCCTTCTTTACTTAAGGATACAGAATGTAGCAGTGTAGTAGTGCTCAAGGATCATTAGGATAGAGCATAAAGAGAGCCCATGTATCTTAAGGAAACAGTGTCAGGAAAGATAATAAATTCTGGAGGATTTGAGGATGCCTTATTGAATCAGTTCAACTCTATACTCAAATCCTTTGGCCTCTGTCCTATAATCCGTCAAGTCTTGCCAAGCTTCAACCAGACTACTCTTACATTTTCACCTTCAATCTTGTTCACATGCTGCTGAATGAAACTGAAAGTCATGAAACTGTAATAACTATGAGCATTACAAAGGTATTATAATATAACAAATTTTTAAAAACTGAATTTTAAATTAAAAAATAAACATTAAGCATTTAAAAAGTAAAGACAGAAAAGGCTTTTCAAGACCAAATAGCCTATAATCATGTTCAAGAAAGAACTCATTAATATCCTCAAAATTAAATCAATATATGATTTTAATACTCAGTGACTTCAATACAAAGGCTTCAGAAACATGGAAAAACATCAAAATACATCAGAAAATGTGGCTCAAAATTATGAAATGAAAGAAGTTTATAGAACACATAAAAGCTTCACATCTATGTTTCATGAATACTTTCTTTGAGAAGTGTCCAAGTGGTGCTGGACCTAGCAAGCATCAAATATCACAAAAAAATTTAATTGACCATATCATAAATATGGATATTACTACCAAAAAAGACAAATAAATATCAATCTTAAAATTTTAAAATCTTTGTAAGAATAATTTACAGACATATCAAAGGCATATTCAATGAAAAGTAAGAAGGCAATAGACAGGCAATTATAAAATGGTACTCTACAGTAGTCACACAACCATATAGTATAGAGAATATAAAATCCCATTGTTGTGTTGTTGTTGTGTTGTGTTAACTATATAACATTATTTTATTTCATAGGGCAAAATGCTATTTCTAAAAGTCCCCTCCAATAAGGTGCCTCCTGTGCATGTCAATGGACACCCAAACTCACAACCTCAGTGTCACCCTTGGTTCTTCACTCACTCTTACATGTCCAATCTATTGCCAGTCTTGACATTTCTACTTTCATATTTCTCATATACAGTTATCCCTTACACACTGTGACATTTCCCACTGCAGTTCTGGCATAAGAAATTAAGTGGGAATTTTTTGACAATTTTGCAGAAGCCATGACCAACATACAAAGGCCAGCAGATGACACAGAGCCTATGATCAAATAGCTAACCCAGATTTTACAATAATATACTATAAACACCCCATAAAATAAAAAGAAAATATTCAGACTTCTTCTCTGGTATGAAGGGAAAGCCAAAAAAAGTTATGTGGATTTTTCAGATCGTGGAGGTAGTGTATCCCTAGTCCTAGAAATGTGAAAGAGATAATTATATGTGCCTTTTTCTCCTCTAACACAGCTACTTCCCAGGTACAGACTTTTATCACCTCACTTTTAGACAATTGCAATAGTCTCCTGGCTGGTCTTCCTGGCCCAAGGCTCTTTCTGCTCAAGCTCATCTTCTACTCAGCTACCAAAGTATTCATCCTAAAGGTCTGACCATGCTACTGCCCTATGAAATAAACTCCAGCTGCTTTCTAGTACCTTCCAGAACAAATATAAAATACTGTTATGGCTTTTAAAGCCTTTTATAATCTGACTTTAAATCCAGTTAACACTGGCCTTCCTGTTCTTTTCACAAGCCACTCCATCTCCCAACTTTGTGCCTTTTCACTGGTTATCTCCCATGCCTGGAATATTCTCCCTGTTCATTTCTATCTCCTGACTTCTTTTAAGACCCAGCTTAAATCCTAAAACTGCAAGACTTTCTCAATCTCCCTCTGGGACTAGTTTTCTTTGAGATTGCCTCAAATTTAAACTGTAAATAGCTTGTATGTACATAGTTGTTTGCATGCTGTCTCCCCACCAGAATATAAACAGGGACTATTTCTGCCTTTCCTTGTGTTTGATGCACTTAAAAGAGTGCCTGACACAAAATAAATGCTTGTTGACTTGACGTGAAAGAGGGTTTATCAATAGGTAGTAATATTCTCTATATCATCCTCTTTGCAGATGATACTGTGTAGATCATTTAAAACACTAAAATATCGCAGAGCCTTCTAAATGAGGTTCCTCATAATAATTCAAGAGTTTGACTAAACTATCCACACAAGAAAAACAAAATGGGAGAAGAATCTAGAGAATGATATGTAGCTAGATAGTTAATGTATAAAAATGATCTATTAATACAAAATCTTGGATAAAAAAATGTGCATGGACAATGAAATGCACCAAGAACTTAAGAGGGGAAGAGAGTAGGCTAGATTATATTTGGCAAATTGAGCAATGTGTTTAACAACCACAAACTTCTTGAAACAAATGTCCCTCCTTTTTTTAAAACACTAATATTCTTCTAGTGATATTAAATTGCTGTAAAACAGGAATACTGGTCCAAAGAATTAAAAGTTGCAGGTCACCCAAAAGGCAATTAAGAAAGATATGATCAACATAAGTAATATGCAACACATTACCAACTAAAAAATGAATGCCATTGTTGGTGTAAAAGATATTGTTAGAACAATATTGTCCTGGAAAACTGAAATAGGAAACACACCCTTCCTCCTTTTCAAAGAGAAGCAGTGGTTATAGATATGATATATAACATGTAGCTATTGTGTGAATTGGCTTTCCTTGAATTTTTTTTAATTACCAGGAAGGATTTAATGGGAGTGGTCTGGAGGTGAGTAGGGGTAGAATTTAGAACTCCTTTATAAGGTTAAGAGAACTAGAGGCAGCAAACTGAGTGGACAGTATAGAGTATTTACAGTAGGAAATTTATGGGAAGGTATAGACCAGGATACTACAGCATGGGGTGTAGATATAACTTGTATTATTGGAGTTCCCATACTGATGAAATTAAAGATCTGAAAAGTACCAATGAGCAAGAAAACTTTTTTTTTTATCTTACAGGTTTTAATTTGTGCCCTTCACTATTTTCTATACCACTGCTTAGATGTTGTTTTCCTGAGAGGATTATCTTCTCCCTGTTCTTTTCATTAATCAAATACAAATTTTCTGGTAGTACTCATTTCCTCCAGGTCATCTGTCATAGGGTTTAGAGTTGAAAGGGATCCATAGAGTTTATTTTATCAAGTAGCTTTCAAAATATGGCCTAAGGATGCCTAGAGGGCCTCAAGAACCTCCAGTGCTTAGCATAGTGCCTAGAACACAGCAGACAATAAATTTTTATTGTCTGAATGAAAATTACTTTCATAGTAATACTGTTTTATTTTCTAATATGATGAATATTGATAAATATAAGCTACATAAACAGAAGTTTTTTGGGAGAAATCCTCAGTAATTAATGAATGCAAAGGGGAGCTTGGGTCAAAAAGTTCAGAAAACTGATGAATCCATTCACCTGAGGTTTAACAGAAGAGGACACTGAAATTTAGAAATTAGAGATTGTATGCTCAATGTCAACACAAAGTAGTAATAGAGCTGAGATTTGAACCCATCCTCTGATTACAAATGAGGTGCTCTTTCTTCTGCACCATGATGCCCTTTTTTAATAGCACACAGAGACAGTTGAGTTTTGTTTTCTTAAGACATTACAAAAAACAACCAAAAAACCCCCCCAAAGTTGGAAATAGCCCCTCTGGTAGGGGATTATGGGGCAAACTCTACTTCTGTTCATTTTGTTCCTATTTTGGCAATGTACACGATTTTATTTCATTTCATATATAAGTTCTATTTCATTTCAATACAAGTCACACTTTTTTCATCATGATGATTCTCCTAACAACTAGTTGGCACTCAGAAAAAATAAATTAGTTACTGATTTGATCTTGATGACATTTTGAGTCTAAGAATTATTCCACCCTTATATGTTGAAAATGAGACCTAATAGCAGGTGTGGGCAACAAGGGGCTTGTCAACTTGGGTCATGTGACCTTCCTGGCCACAGCTGTGGTTCTAGCAAATAGCTTAAAGTAACAGTAGTAATGAAGCAACACCCAAACCTTGGACAATTTTCAGGAAATAAAACTGTTTAGGAAGCAAATGGGAAAAAAGATATTAGCAGAATTCAGATTTTGGTTTGGATAAAACAAAATCATATATTGTGGAAAGTGGTTTAATGCAGCTGTCTCCTATTACCCAGGAGCCAACAAAAGTTTCTGGTGATTCCCACTGTCTCTCCTCACCCCTTCCCTGGTTTTGTGGTTTTCTCAGAGGAAAGATGGCTACAAGGGCTACACAGTTGCCCCCGATTTCCTGAGCTGACTTAAGGGCACTAATACAGGAGTATAATTACAGACTAATAATCAGATTTGGTCTTAACTGCTTATCAAAATCACTTCATGGCCCAAGAGCATGACCATGAGTGATTAGATTGTCCAGATCACAATGGAGACAGCTCCCTGTTTACTACTCTAGAAGTGGGGATGGTAATACAAAACACTGGAGTAGGGACGGTGCCACATACTTAGCACTAAATTCTTGGAGCAATTTGATCCAACAAAAATAACTAAAATGCTTTAGCACACATGATACAAAACTCGGGATCATATCCCACATATTTTCCAGGGCAAGTAGGAAATCCTGTCCTTTCGGAGACAATATCATTAATCATCTAAGTGCCCAACATTTTTTGCAACTGACAGCTTCTGACATTGTTGCATTTTTTAATATCAGTATCATTATGACCCAGCATCAAACAAGGATGAGACTATTTCTGGAATTTATTTAGGCTTATGAGAGCAGTAAGGAGTTAGGAGTGTGGAAGTCTTAGTATATACTGGGAAGCAGGGATTGAGTGATTTATTCCAAAATCACTTTTGGAAGACACTCCGTTTCTAGACTAGACTAGACAAATCTAATGGATATGCTCATCCAGCTGGACAAATTTGCAACATCAGAGAAGGCAAAAATATGATCCAAAGGACTTGAGGAAAACTAATGGTGATGAGGTTTAGAGTGGTCTAGGTTCCCGGGGGTCTAGAGGTTAGTGGCTATAAGAGAGTTATTAAGAATACCCTTTAAATCGGCCACAGGTTTTGGGAGTGAAAGAATTCACTCATTCCCGAATATTAGTTGCAAAATGAAAGTTTATTAGATAGAAATCAATTTACCCAGAGACTGACTTCTATAGTGGCAGATCTATGGAAAATGGAGTTATGCACTGAGAATGCAGTTCTCAGTAGACAAAAAGTCCTGGCAGCTGAGTGAGCCACCAAGGTCCATCTGTAAAGACTTTAGTTGATGGAAGCTTATTATATTGGGTGTCTTGGTGGGGGTTGGGAAGCCCTAGCAGATCAGAACCAGTGGGGGCTGGATGGCCCAAGCAAGTCAGAATGGGGGCTGGGACAAGCCTGGATCTCCTATTGGAATTCAAAGGGGTGCTTTTTGACCAAGATTTGTAATTGAATCAAAGGCTCTGGCATCCTGGAAAGACAACTTATCTAGAGAGGATATGCCTCAGCCAGAAGGTGGCTGGGACTCTGAAAGGAATCACAGATCAATAGGAAATACAGTTTCTTAAAGGGACCTCAACCTGCTTCAATGGGTCTAGACTAAGTATTACCAAGCTAAATAGTGATCCCATACAACTAGAAGCCACCTGAAAATGGCATCTTAACATTGGTAGCATGGGGAAGTTATGGCATGTACTTTCAATATACCCTGGAGGTCCAGGATAGGAAGAAGTTTGTGAAATGCAACAGTAGAAGTAACTACTATGGACAGCGTAGACAGTAATTACTGTCTATGAATCAGTAGAATGTGCTAGTGTAGAATATAGTGGAATACAAAATCAGTAGAAAATAGAATGTGTTATATTGGGCCTGACCTTGAGCTTATGTTTTTTCATCAGGGAGCCCAGATACTCAAATTTCTGGTGCAAGCAGGTTTTCCTTGATGGGAGAACTAAGTAATTACTCTCCACCTCCTGGATTCAGGGGCTAAAATCTGCTGGCAGCTTGAGTACAGCATTATCAGTGGAGAGAAGCATTGAGTGCTTAGCATAAGGCACAGAGCACATAAAAAAAAGACCATCCTTTCCCCCTCAAAAAGAGTAAGGGAGGAGAGGGGAGGCTTTATATCCACTCTTAAAGGATTATGGACATGTCTTTTGACTCCAAATCATTTTGAAGAATACTTTACAAAGTGTAATCTTGTAGAGTATAGAAAGCATTATCTTCTAATTTAGCAACACAAGTCCTCAGAAGAACATTATCAAACAATAAGTATATTATTAAGCACTACAGGCACATAATAGATGATTAATAAATGTTAGTTGACTGGCTGGGGAATACAAAACAAAACGAAAAACCTTTCCCTGCTCTCCAGACTTCATCAGTATGAGAAACAAAATGGAGAAGCTGAATAAAGTCTTACACCAGTAAATCTTCAGGAAGTTTTTTATACTTTTCCCTATGCAACATTGCAGTCTAGTGATAGAGAAAACTGTGAGGAATATATAAAAAAGGGAAGAGCTGTTTTTCTAAGCTTGTGAGGAACATAGCTGCCTTCACTTCTGCAGTATTATTTAGGGGACCATGAAGGAACCTCAAAGATGTAGTTGGTCATCTTGGAGTTAGAAAACTAGCCTGGCCAATTCCAACAGGTTTGTGACAAAAAGAGTCATCTGCAGCTAGAAAGAGAACCATAGGGACTGAATGAGAATCACAATATAGTTTTTTCACCTTTTTTGTTGTTGTCATTTGCTTGCATTTTTTCCTTTTTGATCTGATTTTTCTTGTGCAGCATGATAACAATTGAAATGTTTAGAAGTGCATGTTTAACTTATGTTACTTGCTATCTAGGGGAGGGAGGGAGGGAAAGAGAGGGAGAACTATTTCGAACATAAAGTTTTGCAAGGGAGAATGTTGAAAACTATCTTTGCATGTATTTTGAAAATAAAAAGATATCTTTTTTTATCTTACCCAGAGGATACAATATTTTTATTATAATTTTTTATTGACAGAACATATGCCTGGATAATTTTTTACAACATTATCTCTTGCACTCATTTCTGTTCCAAATAAAAAGTTATCTTTTAAAAAAGTAAGAAAAAGTGGTGGGGGAAACTAGGAAAGTTTGGACAGAGAACTAGCTTGTTACTGAACAAGTTTAATTAGAGAAGGTATTAAATACTTGGGAGATTTAGGAGAGCTAGAGGATTCAGGATAGATGTTACATGAAGAGAGAAATTAAATTGGCATGAGGAAGAGATGGCTTGGAGGAAAGGATTCCTTGACTGGTGCAGTGTTAAGTACAGAATGAAGGCATGTGTGGGTTATGTGAGATCTGATCAGTGAGAGGTTATTCATAAAAACCTGATAGAGCAGGAAAGCACCTAAGAGATCACCTCTATTAATTAACATTCATTACCCACTATGTGCTTCAAAAAAATAATTTCAAGAAAAAGAACTAAAAATTGGCAGGATAATGACATGCAAAAAATGGCACCGAGTTGTGCTCTGAAAGAGAGTTGGGTGATTCTAAGGACATGTACATCAGCCATCTTGTATAGAAAACACCTATATAAGGTCAGAGGTGGAAGACAGAATACTGTTTACAGGGAATAGGTAGTAGGTTAGCTTACCCTGAATAAAAAAACATGAAAAGAACACTATAAGACAATCCTAGATGTCCGGATCACAAATTTATGTTTTATTGTGTTAGTAATGGGAGGCCCTTGAAAGTTAAGCAGGCAAGTGTGATGGCTGGATTTGTATCTCGTCATTATCAACTAGACAGCTGTGAGGAGGATGGAGTGAGGAAAAAATGGAGATTCTAATTGGGAGGCTATTTTAATAATCTAGTGGAGCCTGAAATAGGATAGAAGCTGCCTAAATGGAGAACAATTGGGTAGAAATGAGAAGTGACATGTCTTAACAACTGGTTCAATCTGAGAAGTGAGAGAGAAAACATGGATGAACCTGTGGTTGTAAAATTTGGAAGGAAAGGTTTGGGGAGAAATAAGAGCTCTATTTGAACCTGGCTGAGGTTGAAATGTCTACAGGACATTAGAAGAACATCCACAGTAAGTGAAGATGATTTAAAAACAGATTAAGGCTAAATAGATTTTGGTGCTACCTGCATAGAGCCAATATCAAAACCAAACAAGTGTAAAGACAAAGGCCCACCCAGGACAAAGCTTTAGGGGTTGCCCACATTTAGTGGTTGAAAGGATGATTACCCAAAACTGACTAAAGAATGATTAGGCAGATAGAAGAACCAAAAGAAAGAATAACATCACAAGAATGAAGGAAGGATGATGTCCAGGAGTGATTCTTCCAAAGTGTCAAAAGTTGCTGAGGGGCCATATAGGACTGAGAAAAATTCTTAGTAACCTTGGTTTTAATTAGAAGTTGACACATGGGTAGAAGATGAGAAAAATGGAGGCAGCAAGTATAGATAATGCTTTCAGAGGAATTTGGCTATAAAGGGGAAAATACTGATAAGAACATGAGAGGATGGTAGGGATAAGTGAAGATTTTTTTTTCTTTTGTCAACATTATTTTAATGCAATAAAGTTACTGAAATGACATTTAAATCACTTCCCATTCCACAAAAATCACTTCCCCTTCCTACAATGACCAGTGAGAAAACTCAAATGCAAAATTGTTTGTAACAAGTAAGTTATTTCATCCAATAAAGACATGTGTGCCCACATCTCCTGGATCAACATCTCTAAAGAGTTATACAAGTTAATTGTGATATCAGATTACCCTCATTAAAGAATAAAGCACAAAACCCCCATTATTATTTGACATTATAACAATTTAACTTTCTCCTAAGGCATTGGTATGTGCACAGAAAGCTTCTAAGTGAAAAATGGAGAAAAGATTTCTTACAGAAATCAAAAGATTCCTCTGCTGAATGCAACCATGTCAGACAAATTTTTTCAGGCAAAATCTGGCTTATATGTTCTCTTCACTTGAATATGGCTACAATTCAAGTGAAAAAATTTTAAGGATGTGGGAAACTCTGGCATGTTATCAGGCTGTGGCAAAGAGAATCAAGAGAGATTGAAAATAAAGAGTATCACAGAAGATACAAAAATTAAAGGGATCCAAGCTAATACCTCATTTTATAGAAGAAGAGATTGAAGCCCAGAAAAGATGAGACTTAACCTCATGCAAGTAAATCAGGATCACAGACCAGATTAGAATATAAATCTTATTTGCAGTCCAAAAAGTTAGGCTAGAAAATCCATCTAAGGTCAACTTTGCTTGCTTTTTTCTAATGCTCTCATATAAGGTTGTGAATTAGTTATCTATGTACTTATCATGCACTGAACTGAGCTCAATAGTTGTATCATGCCCACCCTACTAGGTTGCAAAAGGATTAAAAGAGGGTTCCTGTAGATAAATCCATCATAGAGGATTCTTGTCAATTCTAAGATTTTTGTGGACAACAGAACAAACATTTTTAAAGCATGTATGTGCATTGAGGATAGAGACAACCCTGTTCTCAACATTAAGTACTTAAGTCAGTCAAAATAAGGGAATATGAAGGGACACCATTAATCACCAATTGATCAGAGACGGCATGTGGTTAAAATCTGAGCTGAGCCTTGAAATGTTTGGTAGGGTCTAGAATCTATATGAATGCACAGAAACAGGAGATAGCATGTCAAATTTAGGACATAAGCTGGTATGCCAGTTTGGCTGAAACTAGCATGTGAGGAGAGTAATATAAAATAACTATCAATGAGTTATTATTTATTAACAATCAATCCATGCATCAGCAGAATTTATGAAGGGTTTTAAAGATTAGGTTGAGAAAATTTTTTCCGCCCCTGAATGTAATAAGAGAGAAGAGACAAAAAATCAGACCCATTTTAATAAGTTTTGGTTGCTGTGTACAAGATAAATTGTAAACAGAAAATTGGGTTATTAGAATAGTCCACATTATAGGTAATAAGGTCCTGAACTAAGATGGTGGGAATTTGAATCAAAAAAGAGAACTGATAGGAGGGGCACAAGAGAAATAAAATGGATTTGATTAACTGGGGCAGAGGTTGGCAAGTATGGAAAAGGAAGAGTCAAGGTGATAAACTTGGGTGATTAGGATGGATAGATCTTTAAGGAAATATGAATTCTGCTTTCAATTTGAATTTTAGATGATTACTGGAAATCCAGGTGAAAAAATCCAGAAAAATCCAGGAGTGAGTTTCAGTGGCTCCCATTACCTCTAAGATAAAGCAATACTTATGCTTGGCAATTAATGACCTTTATAACTTAGCCCCAACCTATCTTTATGAACCAATTTCACACTATTCTTCCTCAAGTGCTTAAGCATATTTCTTCTCCATCTCCTCACTTCTGCCTCAAAAATCCCCCTTGCAAACTCAGTTCAAAGGCCAACTCCTAAAGGAAGCCTTTCCTGATTTCTCCCAAGTAGAATATATGCTCCTTCAGAGCAGAGACCATCTTGTTTATTCTTTTATCTTCTGCACCTATCAGTGCCAGGCAACAAATGCTTGTTGAATTGGATTGAATGCAGGACTAGAATTCAGGAGAGTTCTCAAGATGGAATATATACACTTGGGAGCCAATGATACTTAAACTTTCCATGTAGTCCCAAAGAGAGGATAAACAGGTGAGCCAAAGTAACCTTGTTGCTTTTCCTTATGACTCTACTGCATTGTTTTTGTTCTGGCTATTGTCCAAATCTGAATTATAATTCTGCTCACCTCCACCTTTTAGAATCATTCTAGTTTCTTTCAGGACTTAGCTCAAACGCCAAAAAAAAGTTGGTGCTTCAAGTTGAAGCTTATCTGTTCCTCCCCAGTCCCTCAAATAACATATATTTTAAGAATATCTATATATGCATGTAGTCTATCTCAGCTAGATTGGAAACTTCTCAAGGCCAGGAATTGTTTTACTTTTATCTCTGATTCCTAACAATTAACAGAGTACTTGGCACATAATAGGTCCTTAATATAGCTTCTAGATTGACCCAAGTACTAAGGCAAAGCTTTAAGGGACATCCACATTTGGGGCAAGAGATGGATGATGATTCAGCAAAAGAGAATAGGAAATTAGACAGAAGAACATTGAGAGAACAAACTGAGCCAAGAGTAGAGTCAGAAGAAGGGGATGGTTAAGTGTCTAATACTGCAAAAAGGGAAAACCCATAAAGAATGAGAAAAGGCTATCACATTTAACAATTAAAGAAATTATTGTAACTTTAGAAAGAGCTGCCTGAATTTCCTAGTGAGAAAGACAGTCACATTTGCAGGGAATCAGGGAGTGGCAGTGAAGAGATTGATGCATGTGGCTGTTCATTTCACCCTTCCTGCCCAAATTTGATTATACATTCATTTTCTGTTAATGTCTTACACAGGGATCTTCCTGCAGCTCCTGAAAGCAGGCCAATTCTGACCAGGGCATGATGGCTCCTCCTCCCACCTTCCTCTGCAGTTTGGTAAAATAACTCCTTTACCTATCTTCCACTAGCTTGGAAAAATGTTCAAGACACACATGGATGGACACGCACATACACATTCTATCTCTCTCTCTCTCTTCCCCCTCCTCTGACTGCCTCCCTCTGTCTCTGTCCTTCTGTCTCTGTCTCCATTCTCTCTGTTTTACAGATGAGTTAACTGGGACCCAAAGAAGTTGTGAGAACTGCCCAGAGCCATAGATAGTGAGCAAAACAGCCAGGATTTTAATCCAGATTTTCTGACGCCAGATCCAGTGTTCTTGGTATTACATATATACACTGTCTTACATGGAGTTACCACTCTGTGTACTATGTATCCCCATAAACTGCATTCTAGAAGTTGGAAAAGTAAGAGAGCCTGGTGGGTAGAAGATAATAGGAATGAGGATTATAATTGGAAAGGACGTTATAGGTGAACTTCCTATTTCTATATTTCTGTCCCCAAAAAGAGGGATAAAGATGAAGAGGTCTTAGCTCTTTCCATAGATATGAGATCAGATTTATGAGAAAATCTAGGCCACACCTGGGTCACCTGAATCTTGAAGAGGCATTCAAGTGGCAGACACAGCAGAACTGGAGTGAGGCATGCTTTTTTCAGGTATCCCTCCCAGTAGGGTTTGGAGCCTCCTGCTAGGGTAAAACTCAGAGGCACTTCTTGGTTTTAGATTGACTTCCTAATAACCCCTTTCTTCTTTCCTAGGTGCCACTACTGTACCCAAGTTCCTTCAAAAACAAAGAACTCAGTTTCCCAGTTATCTCTGCACCCCCTGGTCCTGAGGCAGGAATATGTAGGTATCACGGGATTTTTTAAGGTTTTTGCTGCTCTATATAGGAAGATGGATTGGATGCTTGGGAGATGGAGAAGGTCAATGAAAAGAACAAATGAGGGGAAAGTTACAAGCATCACTAAACAGATTTCCTCTGGTGTTCACTGGAATGTCATAGGAATTTCATCTCTCAGCTCTCTTGACTCAGTTACCATAGTATCTTTTTGTTTCAAGAGGCACAGCTGAGCCCACTTTCCTCCTTGGACTCAAGACAGTGCTTTTGCAACCTCCTTCCATTCAATAAGGGAGTATCCTTTTAGGACACCATTAATCCCCAGCTTCTTTTTTTGCATTAGATTTTATAAGGTAAGTAAGACACTCATATTCAGAGGGACTAACACAGGTCTTTGTTGGGCAAAAAGGACACAACTGAAATTAATGTATGTTTTGGAGTTATCCAAGATGAAGAATCAATTTGCTGCCTGCCTTCTTCATAAAGGAAGGTGCTATATGCTGGTGGATGCTCACTGCCTAGAATGACTCCTCTGATGTTCAACAAGCCCTGAACTCCGCAGAAAGGCTTTCCCACATTCTTCACATTCAAAGGGCTTCTCTCCAGTGTGGATTCTCTGATGTTGAATGAGGGTCGAGATCAGCCTGAAACCTTTCCCACATTCACTACATTCATAGGGTTTTTCCCCAGTATGAATTCTCTGATGTTTCCTAAGGCCGGAACTCTGGCTGAAGTTTTTCCCACATTCATTACATTCATAAGGTTTCTCTCCAGTGTGAATTTTCTGATGTCTGATAAGGACTGAGTTCCGACTAAAGGCTTTCCAACACTCAGTACATACATAGGGTTTCTCTCCTGTGTGAATCTTCTGATGTCTGACAAGGTGTGAACTTTGATTGAAGGCTTTCCCACATTGGTTACATTCATAGGGTTTCTCTCCAGTGTGAATTCTCTGGTGCTGAATAAGGTGTGAACTTCGACCAAAGGCCTTTCCACAATCATCACATTTATAAGGTTTCTCTCCGATGTGAATTTTCTCATGTTCAATGAGCTCTGAGGTTTCTTGAAAGATTTCACCACATGTATCACAATGAGCATCCTCTTCAATAGGAAATCTCTGATTTGTAACATGGTTTGAACTAAGACTGAAGCTTCTCTCAAATTCATCAAATTCTTGGTTTTGCTCTCCTATGGAGGCTGTCTGATGAATTGCTGTCACTGGTCTGAAACCCCTTTCCAAAGAAAGGGATCTGTTCAGGCTTTCCTCCCCAGGTTTTCCTAGATGCCTCTCTAACCTGATCTCCTGTTCAAGGACTTCTCCAAACACAGGTCCTTGGGGAACTTCCTCTGTGGATCTTTCTGAAACCATCCACTGAGATTCCACTTCTTCAGAAATTTCCTGCTTTAGAATTAACTCCTCAGTCACAGTCCTGGTTTCATGATCTAAAATAAAGAAAACCCAAATGTCACTCTATAGTTAACTTGAGACAAAGGACACCACTAAGGCATGAAACAAAAGACTTTATCTCCCCCTCCTTTCCCAATTTTAGTTTATCCTTTTCCAAATTTTTTTCCCCTATAGCTCAGGGCAATTAAAGCCTCAGAAAAAGGGTGATGACCTGTTTTAATAGTGATCTCGTTATGGAGAAACAATGAGAAAGAGAAGGATGAAAGGGACATAGCACACCAAAATGATGTGAGAGATGATTGGGGAAAAAAAGGAGAGTAGGAGGGGGAAAGCAAGATGATCAATATGAATACCAGGGATGGGTAGGGACTCATTCTTTCATATTGCTCAACCTTTCTCCTGAAACTTCTTCCTTTTTTTTCATATTCAATTTATGACTTTTACTCTTCTATTCTTCTTAAAATACTCTTTCCTTCTTCCCTCCAGTCTCTTTGTAGAGTAGACCTCCTCTTTGATATAGATAACCCATCCCCCAGATCCTTAATCCTATTGAATTTCAACAAATGAATTTTCATCATTAATTAATTCACTTAGTAAATGTTTCAATAAAAATGTATTAAGCATCTACTAAGTGTAAGGTAATGGGGGGGAAAAGATAACAAAAGGTAACTCTGAGGCCATAGTTGTTAGGAACTTAGATTCTATGATGTAGGATAACAAGGAAGAGTTTAGAGGGAACAAAGAAAGCCCAACAAGATGGTCAAAGAAAATATAAGAAGACAGAGAACACTTTTCATTGTAGGAATTGGGGAAAAGCTTCATAGGGAAGGTGGCAATTGAGTTCAGCGTTAGTTGAAGAAAAGAGTGGAGATGGAAGCCAAATTTTCCTGATATACAGCTGGAGATTAAACACCAATTGCATCAGAACAAAGAGTACATGAAAGTCATTTTGAATACCTCACACTCTCCCTCCCACCTCTTCCTTCCCACCCCCCACCTCCAATATCCAATCTCTAGCTAAGGCCTTTTGATTTCACTTTTGTAACATCTCTCAAATAGAAATCTTCTCTCTTCAGACAGTGATACTACTCTGGTGCAGGCTCTCATCATCAGGTATGCCTCCCTTAAGTCTCTCTCCACATTCCTCTATTCAGCCACTAAAGGGATTTTCCAGAAGCACAGACTCAACTGTCACTCTCCCCGCCCGCCCCCCAACTCTGGTTTCCAATTACCTCCAGCAGCAAATACAAAATATTGTCCTACTATCTTTACAATCCTCTCACACTTTACTCTTCAAAATGTATACTTCGAGCTGGTGATACTGGCCTTTTGGTTTTCCCTTATGAACAAGATACTTCATGTCTTGACTCCCAACATTCTATTTGGTTATTCGCCTCTTATAAAAACTTTCCCTTGATCATGTCAACTTTCAAATTATGATCCTCCCTTTACATCACTACTGCCACATTTCCTGAGTCTGCTTCATGGTTGGAAGTGTCCCTCCTTCACTACTGACCTTTAATTTTCAACTAAAACTTCACCTCCAGTAGGAAGCCTTTCCTAACCCTTAATTTAATCTTAATTCCAATGCCTTCTTCTATTATTTCCTATTATCTTGTATATAGCTTGTTTTGTATATATTTGTTTGTATGTGAATTCCCTTATTAGATTGTAGGTTCTTGAGGGCAGGAACTATCTTTTTGCCTCTTTTTTGTGTTTTTAGTGCTTAACCCAGTCAGTGCCTGGCACATAATCTTTACTGATTGATAAAACAATGCTACTAAGGCAAGTTAAAGCTAGATCTTAGGGAGGATCTCTATTCACTAAAGACTTTGCATTTCATCCAATAGAGCTTTTTTTCAATTTCTCTGTTGCTTCTTAGCCCTTAATTTACAATATATTCTGCTTTATCACCTCTTATAAAAACTTTCCCTTGATCATGCCAACTTTCAAATTATGATCCTCCCTTTACATCACTACTGCTACATTTCCTGGGTCTGCTTCTTCAAAACTTAGTCCTTAAGCCTTCCTCACTCTGATTTCTGCCCCACTTCTCTTAATGGGGAACACATCAGTTATAAAGGTCTTCTTATTAATAAATCCAATGACTTCTTTTTTTGTCCTTATCCTCTTTTAGTCTCTCTGTGGCATATGGCATTGTGGACCATGCCCTGCTTGCTGATATTTTTCTTCCTTTGGCTTTAAGGACACTATCATTATTCTCCTTCCATTTTCTACTTCACTGTCTTTTGATATCTCTTTTTAAATGCAGCCCCTAAATATGGGTGGTTCTCTAGACTTTCATATACCACCATAGTTTCAATTATTGCCTCTAAGCCCAAAATGCCACATGCCATTTCTCCTCAAAAGTACTGTATTTCCAACTGCCTGCTGAACATGTCAGTATGTTCTGCCAGTAATGTAAATTCAACCTACTCCAATCCAAACTCACTTAGCTCTCCCCCTAACCCTTTCCTCAACTCCAATTTCTTTCAGTGGTACCACTGTTCATCTAATAATACTAAGTCCCAATTTTTATATCTGGTTCAGGCTATTTCCATACAAATACTCAAATTAATATTCTCTCCTCTACTTAGAGCAATCACTCTAATTTAGATGCTTATCACTTCTCATCATCAAATCTCTTCATTTCCACCTCTGTTAATAACCCTATAATCTAGCCTGTTCCATTGCCCCCAATCCCAATAGCTTAAAACTTTGCTTCTTGTTAGGAGGGAGGTAATGGTGTCACTGATTCTAGGTTCACCTTCTGGATACTCACTTCCAAAAAGTTATCTCAGTAATCTTAAAGCAAGACTAAATGCAAGTTAATTCCTCTACTAAAAAACCTCCAATGGCACTGAACACCTCACAAAGGATAATCTCTAAACTTTGGCATTCTAAGCCCACCACAAATTAGCTCCAATCAACCAGTCCAATCTTATCTTTCTCTAATCCCTTTCAAGTACTTTACATTCCAAATAAACTGGGCTAATCTCAGAGTAGTCCAGAGCTTTCCCTCTCTTTTATCTCCTTGACTCTGCTCACACTAATATTCTACCTTGTAAAAGATACTTCCTAACTCTCATGTGTTGAAGTTATTCTATTTCTTCAAAGCCCAGTTCAAAAATCATCCATTGCATGAAGTCTTCTGTGGCTGCATTTCTTTCCCTTTCCCCCATGACAGGTGAAAGTGATTTCTTCCCTTTTATTTCTCACAACATAGTTTTGTACCACTTACCTCCTTTTCTTTGTATCTCAGTTACGTTATATGTCTATGTAGGATGCTTGTCAATAGGATTTGTGCCTTATCTATCCTTCTCACTCCCAGAACCTGGTAAGGTTTGTCAAAAAAGAGGAAGATGAACTGGGAAAGGCAGATAGATGAAGAGATGGGGAAGAATTCAGAGGCTGTAGCTATGAGGAAGGGTAGGGGTAGTTCTATTTCTCCTGTAGCTTACTTATAATTTATACTATATATCTTGGCACTGCCTCTAGAATGGACCAAGAGAAAAAGACTCAAGTTTGATGCAACCTTGGGCTGGTCACTTTTATATCTCTAAAGTTTACTTTTAATCTTTATTAAATTGAGGTTTTACTACTTGTACTATCTGACTCACAAGGTTGTTGTTGTTGTTGTTGTTGTCTTTGGAAATGAAAGGCTTTATAATTATCACTGTGACATGCTGTAGTTAACCTTCATCAAAGTTCTACTGTCATTTTGGCATATTAGTGATTGAATTTTCAAAGTCTATAGCAATAGAATACCAGCAGTTTTACCAAGATACTTTTATCAAGACTTGCACAGCCAGATTGAACAGAACTCATTACTGGATAAGAAAAAAAAATGATTATTTGTCTACAACAGCTCATAGAGCAAAGAGAGGCTGTGATCTGTGTTCAGTGGATAGAATGCTTGCACCGATGATCATAGATTTTTTAAATCATTAAGTCCCACTAATGGGAAAGACAGAATACCTTGTTGGGGATCCTGGAGGGAGACCAGGGTTCCATGGTGAAGTGATTCAGACTTTGTTCTTGAAGAATCACTGATTGGAGGCAAAGTCGATGACTCTGGCACTGCTCCCAGGATTGCCATTTCTGTTGCTTTCTCTTCTGACAGCACTTCTGGTTGCTGGTTCAAGCCTGGTACCTAGGGGACCATTAGGAACATGGCAGGTGAGAATACAACTATGAAGAAAGGGGAAGTCTACCCTTAGTTTAGTGACAGGAATTATCCCTGGACTCTAGGGAAGTTTCCATTTTTCTGGGAATCTGGAGCCAAAAGTACACCTAGAGCTCTTGCTTCTAGATTTATTCACAGGGGAAAGAGGCAGGAGAGTAGCAAAGACAATAAATACTAGTAAATCATGGAGGCATCCAGGAAGGTCCAGCAGGGCTCGTGAAGATAAATACCATTCAAGTATATAGGACTACAGACAATAGAAAACATTTGAGAGAAACCTTGGAACAGATAAGGTACATGGTGTAGGTATGGATCATGGATTCATAATTAGAAGAGACCTCAAATGGTGAATGTAATCCTCTGATTATATAGACAAGGAAATTGAGGCCCAGGTTAAATGACCTGCCCAGAGAGTGTCTAAGGCAGGCTTTGAATTCAACTCTTCCTAACTCTAAGCCTAATGCTCCAACCCATTCCCCCATGAAAATGGTACAATAAATTCACTGTATTCCAAAGAGACAAATAGGAAGGGTTCCAGCCACAGGAGATTTAGGTGAAGAATTCTGACACCAACATAAATGGAATTTTCTACTTGCAATTTACCTTACCCACATTTTGAGAAAACTATATTCAAATATAATCTTCCTAGTCTTATTCAAACCCACTCCCTGCCTTGTATAATCCCTGTTTTAAAAAAGTTCCTGTTACTAGAGATGACTCTGAAATTTGGCTACACTACATCTGTCTTAACAGGCAAGTGGATCCATGAGAGCTTCCTTGTACGAATTTGGCCCTATCTTTTTAATCACCATTCCTGTTTTTATCATTTCTCAAAGCAAGGGGTCTTTAAGCTTGTGTGATAGGCCAACTTCTGATTTACTGGGGAAAAAAAAACCCATCAGTCATAGAGTCTCAGAGTTGTAAGGAACTTGAGATAATTTTCTTTTGACGTCTTCATTTTATGAAAAAGTAGAGCAGAAAAGTCAGTTTACTTAAGGTCAAAGAATAAGCAGATGGCACGAGGATTCAAATTCAGTCTTATTATTGAAATTCAATTTTCTTTCTAAAGCAAAAGGTAGAAAATGTATGGTGTAGTGATAAGACAAAGTTTAGGAATCAGAAGTCTGCTATTTCTGGCTCCATTCTGGGCCAGGATAAATCTCTGAATGGAAATATTTTGCACCCTACCCCACAAACATTTAGCATTCTATTACCTCTGCACCTTTTTCTCCCCCATTCTTTGCACTTAAAAAAAAAAAATCTTCCTTCCCATTTCCTCATCCCCCCCTACCTACCTGAAGTACATACCAGCAGTACAGTGAAAAATGCTGAATTTGGAGTCCAACAATGTGGATTCAAATCCTAGTTCAAAACTGACTCTACAGCATGGGGCAATCCACTTGACCCCTCTAGGCTAGTTTCTTTGCCAGTAAATCATGATATGGGAGGCCCTTCCAGCTCAAAATCATTGAGTCTTTAAAACTTAATTGAAATACTACCTCTTCCACAGAGATTTTTTTTTTTTTGATCCATCAGTAACAGCCATGTCATGACTTCACACTATGTTTTAAAATGCTAAGATTCATCATGAATTTTTGTGTATCAGAGTTATTTGTGTTTATCATCTCTACTAGCCTAAAGCTTATTTAAACTTTGTATCCCACCTTTTCTGCCCCTAGAATCTAGAGAGGTGCTCTGTACCAAACAAATGTACACAGTGGACTTAAGAATAAAACCTTGAACAAATTTTCTCCACTTTTATATCTCAGTTTCCCCATCTGTAAAAGGAAGAAGCTGGACAAGATGCTCTTCAAGGTCCCTATAGATTTAATGATCAGACATTCTCCAGTTGTTTTTCCTGAGCACTTCTTAAGTGTTCAACCCTGCACAAGGACACTGAAGATAGTTTCTGTCCTTACAGATTTTACAAACTCACTGAAGAAGACAAGAACAATTCTACATTGCTCTCTCTACTACCATACAAGAGTTGTAGTTTGTGTCAGTAGCTTTACTTACCCTGAGGATACTAAAAAATCAATCAATTTACAGTATTTATTGGACTCTAATATGTGCCAGGCACTATGCTGAGCAGAAGAAACACAAAGACAAGAGTGAAAAGTACTTGCCCTTGAGGATTAGCAGGTATAGACAAAATATTTACAAGATGATGAGGATGGGATAAGGAGAAAGGTTAAGAAAGACTTCATGTAGGAAATGGCATCTGAGCTGAGCTCTAAAAGAAATTATTTTGAGAAGAATTTTGAAAAATGAAGGTGAGGAAGGTGTGCTTTTCAGGTATGAGTAATAGCTAAAACAAGACTACTTGACTCCTGATCTCTAAGAAAGTAAACTAATATGTTGACATTGATCAAGGTAACCTTCCTGGACTGTAGAACTAACTATAATGAGCAAAGGAATCCAACAAAAAAAATCACTTATTTAATAGCTCCAAGCATTACTGTTTGCTTCTCTGCAAAGTACACTTGTATTGTCACACATACAACTTATAAAATATTTCTTTTTAAATAAGGAATCTAAACATATGCAGTGAGAGACATCTGGAAGTGCGAAATATTTTTTATAGTCTATACTCTTGAAAATTAAAAATAAAAATGATAGTGAGTACAGGAATCCCAACCTATAAGTTCCAAAGCTAACAAAGGAAACTTCAGTTTTAGAAAATTAACCCTCTATTTTTTTGTTATTGTTTTTCAGTCATGTCTAAATCCTTGTGATGCCATTTGAGGTTTTCTTGGCACAGATACTGAAATGGTTTGCCATTTCCTTCTCTAATTCATTTTACAGATGGGAAAACTAAAGCAAACAAGATAAAATGACTTGCCCAGGGTCACCCAGCTAGTAAGTATCTGAAGCCAGATTTGAACTCCGAAGAATTTTCTTGACTCCAAGCCTGGCACTCTATTCACTGTGCTACTTACCTGTCCTTATTTTATCATCAATTCTACTGATATTTGAAATTCCTTTTGTCATTAAAGCTAAGATCTCCATGATATAATTAGTCAATTACTCTATTATCTGTATGTATATAAGCATACACACAAATCTATGCATATACACATAATATATACATATATGTATACATAGTTAACATATACATATATGCAAATATGCTTACAAACCCTGTCTTTGGGTCAAGGTATTCTTGTGTATGAAATAACAGGCAATTATATATTTAACTTGAAAAACCAACTCAATGAATGGTTGAATGAACTGCTTTACTAATTATTCTCTGTGTACAGTTTCCATCAATCTTTCTCTCTTCTTTTGCCATAGATTACAGAGAGCTCTTTATTTGGCAGACCTTGTTGATGACATTTAAAAAATCTTGTCTTGCTGATATTATGGACCTTGTTTGAAATTTCTGTACAGATGACCTCCAAAGAATTTAAAACCTATAGCAGAGGATTCAAAGGGAAAACACTAACTTTGACATATCCAAGTACCTTAAAAAATTTGTGTGCATAAGTATGACAGCTTTAAAAGCATCAAATTTTAGATTTTAATATTTTCACTGGTGAGAATGGTAGTGAATCCTGGTCAAATGGACCCTTTAAAATTTTCAAATACCTGCTTGTATATGTATACAGCAGTATCAATCCCTACGGTGGAAAGGTATAAAACATTTAACTAAACTATGTAATTACTTACAGTAATTAAAAAGAGATAGGTCAAAAACTGAATTTTCATTCAAAAAGTTCTGGCCTGCCTTCTCTCAAGAATTATTGCTAACATCTGTCCAGTATAAGATCTGGATGGATTGATCTTGGGCCATATAGTGATGGTCCCTTCCAAATCGTTAGTAGTATCTACTTCTATTTCAGCAGCAAACATACTCGGTTTATAGAATCTAGACAGAACTTCTTAAATCCTCTGGTCCTGCCATGTTTGATGGCAATTTCAAAAATTTCTAAGATCTTCTCTGTTGTCAAGTAACTACCCCAAAAGTATGAATATGGTATTTCCAAAGGTAAAAGTTGTTCCATTTCTCAAGTTCCTTAAAGAGATAACTGCATTGTTTGTGGATTTTCTTTTCCCTAAGGAATTCAATTTCTTCTGGTTTAAGTTTATAGATCATATGTCCTGAAGTACTATATACTACTTTAAGGTAAAATCCGTAACAGATTTTTAAGCCATGTACATGATGTGCTTTAAGAAGAGGATGTGCAAAATATACAAATAGAAAACATGAAAGCATCAAAGAGGTCATCCAATTTGGGAAGAAAAACTTCAGAAGAAATCAGGCTTCCCTCACAATAGGGCTTCCAGTATGGCAGGATAAGTTCACATTGGTGATGATACAGAAGGGATTTCTGGACTGGGTGAACTCAAAGATCCTTTCCAGCTTTGCAATTCTGTGGAAAGCTGAGCCTGGAGAAGATTGAGGGGGAAATTTAGGGAAGAGAGCTGTAGGACCACTTGTTCAGATGATGCAGAAAAAATTCCTCAATTAGATGAGATAGTCTTAGAATCACTAAACAATGAATAAAGGTACCCCCTGATGTCAATTGACAAGATTAGCCTCAACTAAAAAGCCTAAAATCCAGAACCCTCCCAAAGCCTTGGAAATTCCACAGAGTCTAGAATCTCTTGAGGGAGGCTCAGTTCTGGCAATGTGTCCCTATTTTCAAAAGAATAATGTGAAAATCTGTATAAAGAAAACATTCACAGAAGGCCCTGGAAAATTTTTCACTTTCCCGAGTACAGATTTGACCAGCACATTGGAACAAAACACTCAGAAACAAGTCTGCCTTGTCTAGGACTTGGTTTTTGAGACACAGCCTTCTTCAAGGGAAGGGGACAACTGTCCTATGACACTTCCATGAAAAGCAGTTCTAATACTGCAAAACCATAATTCTAGTTAAAGCCAGAAAGCTCAGGAAGAATTATGCACAAACAGTATTAGCAGCAAACCAGAAAAACAAACCCAAATAGTTATTAAGATCGCTTCAGTTGGAGCAATACAGAAAAGCAATGAGCAGTGTGCCAAGAACTCAGTTGATTCTATTTTAAAGCTTGCATTCTTAAGTCATGGTTTGAAGACTATAACTAAGGGGAAAAGAGTTTACCCACCTCCACCCAGGAAAATCGCAGCTGAAACTAAAGGCCTATACAACTGTCTATAACACAAAGAAATCTATTCCAGAAATGGAAATACATTTGATGAACTAAATGAAGGGTTCCAATTTCTGTGGGAATTTGTTTTGATTGAGGAAGCACCTGTTCTCACATGGAGACAAACAGACCCAATGCTGAAACAAATACACAGAGACTCCCGTACAATGCCATTCAAAAGTCTTTGGTTTAAAGACCTCTACAGCATGGCTTACACCAACCTTTCTTAGTCTCACAGAATTAGTCATAATCATAGATCATTAAAGATAGAAAAGATCATCTAGTTGAAGTGACTCACTCAAAAGTCACACAAGTAATAAAAGAGCCAGAATCACTGTTCCATATATCTTCCATTCCTGCCAAAAAAAATTACTCTCTAGCTTCCAAACTATATCTGATCCTCTTTCATCAAGGCCAACCCTTCTCCACAGTTAGCAGAAAATTATTTTCCTCTTCTTTCCCCTCTAATCTTCAATCTCTTTCTTTCTCCTGGTTTATTCCCAGATTATCAGGCCTCTACCAGTCTTCAATCTCTTGCCCCTTTCACAGTCAAACTCCTAGATAGGAACGGTTTATTTTTTTTTCTGTATTCTCAGCACAATTCCTGGCATGTATTAAACCCTTAATAAATGCTCCATACTTTTTTTGTCGGGCCGGCTAACCCTGCCTGGAATGCTCCCTCCCTTCCAAATCCAACCCGACCTTCAAGTTTCTCAATGAAGCCTTCTGGGGATCCTCCCCAGTCAGGAATGAACTTTCCATACTGACCTCATAAAAGTATTTGGTTTATTATACTTAGCTAAAACACTTCTAATAATGTATTGTTTGTTTTTGTTAAAGAACCAGTGATTTCTTGGAAGTGGGCAAAACTTACAATGCAGATTAATACTTCTGCAATTTGTTGTCTTAGCATTTCCCCAGGAGGCACCAAGATTAACTAATTTGGTCAAAGCCACACATGGTCCATATAGACCAGAGCATGGACCTGACTCAAGACCAGCCCTCTATCCATACACACTGAGAGTACATAGGGTAGCTGATAGGTGATCAGGAGGAGTGAGGAAGTTCAGAGCTCAGACATTTTCTAGCTGGGTAATCCCATGCAAATACCTTCACCTCAGCCTGCCTTAATTTCCTCACCAATGAAGTGCATACATATAAGGCACTGGATATATTTCCTTATCCTCACAATAATTCTGAGAAGCAGGTGCTATTATTATTCCTCTTTCCTTCTTTCAAGAGATGAAGAAAATGAAGCATATAAGTGTTAAATGACTTGCCCAGATCACGCAGCTACTGATCACCCTCAGTAACTGTCCGGGGCTGCATTGGAAATACAGGTCCAGCACTCTATCTACTATCCCCAAGATAGAATGTATAATATAATACAATATGCATATTACGTTACGGCATGACGTGTATGATAGATCATATAACAAGATGACAGGTCATGTTGCATATATCACATAATAACATGTGACGTGAGTATAACATATTAATACATTAAGAGCTGGCACTTGTAATTCAAGGCCTGCCAAGGAGGCCGTGATAGGAGGGGGGCTGCCTGCCGTCCATCCTCCCATCTCCCCGTCGCCCCCCCCCCCCCCCCCTCCCTCGGGCCTGCCCCGTCGGGGCGCTGACCTGCGGCTCAGCCCCTTGCTCCTGCTGCAGCCTCAGCCGCAGCAGCAGCTCCACGCCGGCGGCCGCCTCGTCCCCGGAGCGTGGGCTGCGGCCTCGCACCCAGGCCTGCACGTCTGCCGGCAGGATGGTCAGAAACTGCTCGAGCACCAGCAGCTCCAGGATCTGCTCCTTGCTGTGGCGCTCGGGCCGCAGCCACTGGCGGCACAGCTCACGGAGCCTCCGCAGCGCCTGCCGCGGCCCGGCCGCCTCCTGGTAGCGGTACCAGCGGAAGCGCGGGCCCGACGCCGCCCACGGCTGCGGCGGCGGCTGCAGAGGCAGCTGCAGAGGCTGAGGCGGCGGCGGCGGCGCCACCCGGGCCCCGAAGGCCGCCATGGCCCCGGATCTGCTCGATGCCGAGGTTGCCGCTTCGCTCTGGGACCAGGACGTTCCTGACGCACGGTGCCCGAAGGTCAGGCTCGGGGACCAGAAGCGCACACAGCCAAGGGCCCGCGGGGTGACGTACGAGCAGCGCCTGAGCCTCGCCCGGACTCAGTATTCCCCATGTGTAAAATGGGCGGGCCGGACTCCGGGACGTCGGGGCCACGCCCGTCCGCCTACCCTAGAACTCCACCTCTCGGCTGCGGGGGGGCGGGACCCCGGGCCCGCCCCATAGGACAGGAAGTTCCGTTCTCGATCACCGGGGCCGCTCTAGCTGCGAGGAGGACTCGAGATCTCAGTAGTCCATCCAAAAGCCTTACGTGCAAGCTTCTCCCCTGTGCTAGATACTCCTCTCTAGGAATGTCGTAATTTTTTAATAGTTGTCTCTACAGATTTTTTTTAACAAGTTTACGCGAAATACATTTAAGTTTGATCTGTATTATCAACATTTCCCTATCTTTCTTAAGTCTAAACAAAGAACAAAACGTTAAATTTGGCCCGTTGAAAATTTAACAATCAGCTCTTGTAAGCCAGGGTGAGCCGGCTCTAGCACACCCCTATTCCCCAGTCCCTAAATTTGGGCGTTCCCAGGGGCTCTGCGCTGAGCCCTCTTACTCCCTGAGTTACCGAAGCCACTCCTTTATTCTCAGCTAGCTGAGAATATATTATATTAATGACTCAAATATGTCCTGCACTCACTCTCCCGAGCTCCAGATTTAGAACTGGACTGGACTTTAGTTATCATCTAATAAAACTTTCATATTGTTTTTTAAATTTAATTTGAAATTTTAAAAGACTTTTTTAAGTCTTAAGCTTTAAAAGCCCCAAATTTCCTACCACAGATCTAACAAAATCTTTTGTTACCTCAAAATGAAAATCTTTTTTATGAAACTGTTTCATTTGTAAAGTTTCACATTATTTGGAAACATATGAGGCAGCAGCTTATAAAAATTCTTTTGATCTTTGCAACATTGTTTCATTATGAATTGTTGGTTTCCCTTTTGAAGTGTAGTTTGTTTTTTTGTTTTTTTTCCCCATGAATGTGGAAGTTGAGAGAGATCATTTGAGGCATTAAAAGTCATTAGTGGAAAAAGTATAGAAAATCACATGTTGGGCTTCCACCCTTGTGGCCAACCCCTTGAGGCCCACAAGTGACATGTATAGTAAATGGCAGAACTGGTCTTCTGACTTCTAATCAAATACACTTCCAATTGTACCATTTAAGTGGTAAATCAAATGGTTTTAAAATCAAACATCTTTTTCTTTTAAACCTACTTATTTCTCCCAAAATTTCCTATCTGTATTTAGGAAATCACCATCTTTCAAGCCTCTGATTTTTCCCCTATTCTCAGTTTCCAAACTCTCTTCCCCATCAGTATCTAATCAGTTGCTAAACACTGTTTTGTTGATTCTCTCCACAAATATTTTTTGTATTGTACTGTATTTTTTTGCATTGTAACAGATTTTCTCCACTCACATTACCACCAGTTCATCACCTCCTATCTAAATATTTTTTTAAAATCTCATTTGTGCCTCACAACAACTATAATATTTAGGTTGGTGCTATTAATATGCCATTTTAAAAGATGAAGAGACTGAGATCCAGAATGGTGAATCTATTTGCTAGGATCACAGAGGTCCAAAATGACATTCAAACATGAGTCCTCATGCTAGGGCTAACACTCTAACCATTTTGTAGTGACTGTCTAGGCAGGCAGCAAAATGCAGGGGAAAGAGAATCTGTAACCCAGGTTTGAACTTCTGGGGTTGATGATCCAAATTCTGATGACTCTGGAAAAGTCTCTTTTTATCTCAGGGTTTCAGTTTCTTTCTTTGTAAAATGAAGGAGATGGACAAATCTCTCTGCTGAGATACAGATCTGACTTTATCCCCACCATACTCAAAATCTTTGGAGCTTCCTGCTGCCTTTTGTATAAAGGACAAATTCCTAATCCTGTCATTTAATGATCTTCATCTTCACTTTCAGTATTGCATCAACCTACCTTGCTGGATTTGTAATATTAGTACCTTTTAAAAAACTATGTTTTAGTTAAACTGAGCTATGATGCATTTAAACTACTTAGCCAAATTTGATAGAGCCAAATTAACTTTTGATAAATAGATGATCCTGAAAAGATGGAAAACATTTCCATAGTGTTCTCAACAGCCCATCATTAGCCAATGCTGAAGCCATTGACCCATATATCTCAAGTTGATGTCAATCCTTTTCTAGCTGAACTTTCAATTGAAGAAGAGGTCTTGAATACCATTAGGTTCTTCTTGTATAACAAAGCACCTGATGATGATTCTATTCCAGCTGAAATGTACAAAATGGAGGGAGAGAGGGTACATTTCTTATACAAAAGCTGATTGAAGAGTGCTGGTCCTGAAATCGGGAGGGCCTGAGTTCAACTGTTGCCTCAGACACTTAACACTTCTTAGCTGTGTGATCCCTAGCAAGTTACTTAACTCCAATTGCCTCAGAGGGGAAAAAAAAGTTGATTGAAATCTTTCAAATTATATAGCAAAAGGAGGTTATCCCCCAGCAGTTTAAGGATGTTTCCATTGTCTAGCTCTTTAAAGAAAGAAGAAATAGATTGTCCTGTGGCAATTACAGGGGGATCTCTCTCTTACTCATTGCTGACAAGATTCTTGTCAAAGTCTTTAATAGGCTGATACTTCACCTAGAAGATGGTCAAATATTTGAGAGCCAGTGTGGTTTTAGAAAGGTGGAGAAATTATTGGTAAGATAGTGTTTGCAGAAAAACTGCCAGGAGCAGAATAGAGGTGTGAATATAGTGTTCATTGATCTGAACAATACCTTTGATATTATCAGTAATGAGTGTTCATGAAAGATCATGGCAAAATTTCATTGCCTGGAAAAGTTCATCAACATTGTACACCATTTCCATGATGGCATGGGTTCTGATAAATGTATGATACACTCGTGCTTTCCCAGTCTTCAGTGGAGTGAAACATGGCAGTGTGACACTTTTGGATGCCAGTGACTCCTCATGGAGCCTACTCAACACTTATATGAACTTGGAAGGTTAGGTGATCCTGAGTGTAACAGCTGACTCTGATTGGTTAACAAGTAATGAGTGAGAATGAATATTATAATGAATGGTAGCCTTATTCTAATGATGAACTGGGGGATATAACTGTGATCATGCCATTTACTTCCAAATCATCCCCAGCTTTGGAAAAATCTAGACAAAGGATCTGTTGCCCCAACCTGAGCAGAAGTCAAGAGGCTGGAGTTTCACTTTAGATTAAATTTCTTGTAAGATTGGGTGAGATAAAAAAGATCATAAAGGAGGGAAAGGTACCCATATGTGCAAAAATGTTTACGGCAGCCCTTTTTTTGTTGTTGTTGTGGCAAGAAAGTAGAAACTGAATGGATACCCATCAGTTGGAGAATGACTGGATAAGTATGGAATATTACTGTTCTGTAAGAAACTATCAGCAGGATGATTTCAGAGAGGCCTGGAGAGGCTTACATGAACTGATGCTAAGTTAAGTGAACAGGACCAGGCGATCATTGCACATGGCAACAACAAGATTATACTATGATCAATTCTGATGGACATGCCTCTTTTCAACAATGAGATGATTCAGGCCAGTTCCAATGGTCATGTGAGGAGGAGAGCCACCTGCACTCAGAGAGAGATGAGAAAGTGTTTCTATAATCATTAATATTGATTATTTACTCTTGGGAGAAAAAGTACCAGGGATCCTTTAAGGGACTTTCTTCTTGGACAAGATCATAAGATATTTTCAGCTCTGCTGATATAATATCTTTTAAAATTCTGATTTACTAAAGTTTGACTCAAAACAATCCAGAAAAATTCTAGTCACTCCAGACTAATATATCTGTACTGCCTATTAACTCCTAAAACAAAATGAAATCTTTAAATCTAAGGTCTGCTGTTACTAAGGTGGTTCAAAGTAATTTCAGGACATACTATTTACTAAAATATACAATTTCATAATGCTCATAAGTGATAGATAAAGTTCATTCTTTATTATAAGAAAACTTGTAAGATCATCTAATTTGGATGGGACTGGCCCAAGTTTTTCAAACTTAAGTTTTGAGTCAATTATCATATAGTCACTGTATGTATGAACCTCCAGAATGTAATTATTAATTTACAAAAGAAAGCTAAATGAAATAGTTTTATATTTGCTCATTGCTAATTGTTGCAACATGAGAAATATAATAACTTAGTCCTAAGCTATGATTATTGAAAATTTTGCTATTTGAGGTAAAATCTCTGGGACTATAATTTGATATTGTTCTAAGTTTTGATTTTATGTATGATTATTTGAATTGTCATGAAGCCAATTGTTCACCTTTCAAGACCATCTTAATATTTTTCCTCCTTTTTCCTTACATAGCAAATTTCTATCATCAGGGCAAGTGAATAATGGAAGACTGAAGGAACTTTGACTGAGTAGGAATGCCAGGTGCAGCTGTGCTGTAGAGAATCAGCCCTGGGGAAAAAGGAACCAGCATAGTTGGGTGAGTACAGAAGCAGTGGGGCAGGGATGCTGTTGGCTGCCAGACTAGCAGAGAGGTGGAGCTTTTGATTTGTGGTTCCAGGTCAGAGAGGAGAGATGAAGTGAAGCCAGAGGGACTATCCGCCTCTACTCCACAATTAGAGGTGCTTACACTAATAATTCTCATTTTAAGTAAATGACAGGCAAAGAAGAAAGAACCTAACCATAGAAACTTGCTATGGGAACAGAGAAGACTGGGGTTCATCTTCAAAGGAGGTCAGTGAATTTAAAAAAAAAATAAAAAGAAGTCTCTTCTATACCAAAAGTATCATTAAATGGTTGCTTGTCCAGAAAGAATTTATGGGACTCAAAAAGATACCTTAAAAATCAAATGTGAGAGGCTGAGGAAAAATTTGTTTAAAATTAAGGCTATCCAAGAAGAAAATGACTCTGAAAATTAGAATTAATTTTTAAAAAGTCAGTGAAGCTATAAGAAACCAAGAAATAAAGCAAAATAGGAAACATGAAAAAAATAGAAGATAATGTGAAACATAAGAATATCAACAGATTTGGAGAAGAGATCAAGAAGAAAAAAACATAAGAATAATTTGACTATCTGAAAGCTGTTACCAAAAAAAGGACTTTGACACAATAGTGCAAGAAATAATCAAAGGAAATTGTTCTGAAGTAATAGAACACAAGGGAAAAGTAGAAATAGAAAAAATACACCAATCACCACCTCAGAAAGATCCTACAAGGAAAACACAAAGGAATATTATTGCTAAATGTAAAACCCCCAGATCAAAAATAAAATTTTACAACAACAATAACAACAAAAATGAATTCAAATATGCTGGAGCTACAATTAGAATTGTATAGGATTTATCAGCAACTATAATAAAAGACCATAGGTCCTGGTATAATATATATTGACAATAAAAAGAACTAGGCCTGCAGCCAAAAATATCATATCCAGCAAAACTAATCATAATATTGAATGAAAAAAAGAACATAACAACCTCACAGATTTTCGGCACTTTGTCTCAACCAAACCTTAACTCATTTGAAAATTTAACACATAAGAGCCAATCTCAAAGATTAATTTTTAGGGACTCAACAAGGACAAATTGTTTACCAATGAGTTCCTGAACTTGCTATCCCCTTACTCATAATTATATATTCATGTGTAGGATTAGGCCCTTACAATACCCCTTTCCTTCAAAATGCTATGAAGATTATATATGTGTATGTGTATGTGTATGTATGCATACATATATATAAATGCTCAAAAAGGGAAGGAAAGACATAGATGTGAAAAAAAATTAATTTAATGGAATAGTAAATGTTGGGAAGGCAATAAGATTGAATTGTTTTATCTAAGAACCAGAATATATATGTATATCTATATATCTAAATCTATATTAGCCAGGTGGCACTATGAATAGAATATTGGACCTGAATTAAAAAGACTCATCTTCATAATTTTAAATCTGGTTTCAAACACTATTAGTGACCTTAGGCAAATCACTTAGTTCTGTTTGCCTCAGTTTCTTCATCTGTAAAATGAGCTGGAGAAGAAAATGGCAAACCACTTCTTTGCTAAGAAAACTCCCCAAGTGGGGGTCACAAAAAGTAAGATCCAACTGAATAACAACAGCAAATATGTGTATGATGTGTATGTGTGTATACATATATGTATGTATACATATATATTATAGCACATGTAAAAATATATTATACACAAAGTGTTTTTTGTTAATAAAGTCTCAAAATTAAGGGTTTTTTACATGTAAAAGTATATTAAGAATTCTAAATCATGTCTTCCCCCCAAATTTTGAAGTATCTGTATGAGAATATTAAAAGATAGGAGAGCTCATTTTCCAAGGCAGACCCTGATGGGCCATTTTAAGATTACTTTTTTTTTTCTGAGACAATTGGAGTTAAGTGATTTACCCAGGGTCCTGAAGCCAGGAAGTGTTAAGTGTCTGAGGTCATATTTGAATTCAGGTCCTCCCGACTTCAGGGCTGGTGCTCTATCCACTACACCAACTAGTTGCCCCTTTAAGATTCCTCTTTTAGCCTGTTGATGACATTGTCCATATTAGATTCAAGGTTGGGGAAGATAAAAACGTGCAAGCACCATGCAAAAATTGAAATTCTGTGAACATTCAAGTTAATTATGGGTTCTTAATTTGGTGTTCAACTTATAGGTCTGTTGTTATTAGCATTAGTTTTATAAAATCTGAATGGGTTTTCACCACATGAACTAATTACTGGAAAATCAATCTGATTTAATTGTCATGGTTTACTAAAAATTATGCAGTCTTATCACTAGGAGGTTTTAGCAGCATTACCTAATTACCATTAACCTAAGGGTCTCTGCCTCAATTAAATCCAATTCATGTGTGAGTCATCATTCCATGATGTCATTGGTTCTTTTCAAAAACTTAGGACAAACAACCACAACAGGACCTGAATATGGTTGGGGAATTGCCTTTATTGGCCTGTTCTGATCCATGTGCAGCTACCTGAGCAATGCACAGGAACTATTTGCCAAACTCTTTGAAAATCATAGATCCTGCCAAAGAACTTCATACCCCTTTTCTATTGCTATATTGGATTTCTTTATTCACCTGTTGTAACTCTGCTTGTTATGTTAGTAATGTCATATTACAGTCATATTACATGACTTATTACCCATTATGCAAGCTTCTTATCACTCCTCCTTGGACTGATAACAAAGTAAGAACCTACGCCCTTGAACTATATATATATATATATATATATATATATATATATTTTTTTTTTTTTTTTTTTTTTTGTGGTTTGGCCACAATGTATATTCAGAAACCCATTGTATGGTTTCTAACTACTTTTCTTGTCAAAAGTCTAAGTCCGTGTGGAAGAGAACCATGATGAAAGAGGAATGGAAATGGGCACCTTACCATTTGAACACCCACAGAGTGATTTCACTGAATTGCCAAAATCCATGATCTACAGAAATATTTTGAGTACAGAACTTTTCACTGGTCAGAATCCCTGTTTATTTTTACAGTGCCTTCCTTGGTACAAAGAATTGATTCCCCAAGCCATCTTCCACATTTATAGGCAATAGAGTTTGGGATTTGCAATTGAGGGTAGAGAACTGACAGAGGTCTAATTATAGTGCTGCATCATGCATATGGTTAGCACCACAGTGGGGAATTATTAAAACTGATGCTGACTCAGTCCTGTGACCCCATTATTTCCAGTATGGTTTGTCTTCTTGATAGTGTTAATCACTCTTTTGGGAAGGTCATCAGCATTTTGATCCCTTCTCTTACCTGCTATTCAACATATAGCCACATGTGCTCTCACCCTATTTCCCTTACCTCTAATCTTATTTTCCTATGATTCACCAATGGGGGAGGAATGAAATACAATGGCCTTTTTAAAACTATGTTCCTAAGAAGATGTCTCATTTTTTTTTTTTTAAAGAAAAGTTGTCTATAAAAGGAGCAGCATATTTAAATTCATTGCTTGGCTATATTCCACACACTTTTATTTGAATGTGTTACAATAAATTCCTGTTACAGGAAGAACCTGCTAGTGGCTGCTGGGGATCTAATTCTGACCAGCAGAATAGATCCCTTCATGTGAGAGGATGGTAAGGATACAAGGAGACTGAGAGGCAATTGCATTCTCTGACCTCTCCCCTCTTTTCTCTTGCCTCCAATTTATTTCATTCCCAATCCACAAGTAACATCTGAATCAGTAAAGGCTGATTTGCAATTCTTTCAGGGGTGTTATGATTCACAGCTGTAGGGGCTTCTGGAAAATCAACCCACTCCTTCACAAACTCAACAAACTTCTTTAAATTTTCTCATCCTGAATTTGCTTCTTTATTCAGGACAAGACCTAAACAGGGCCCAAAAACTGTCCTCTCTGCTTCTTCTCTCCTCTCTCCAATGATCCTCCATATAGCTACTAACAAAGTCTTCCTCAAGCACATTCCCCTCTCCAAAGATTTCAGTAGCTTTATATTTCTTCCTTTTCCCTCCTTCCTACCTCAATCCAGGTCTGGGATTTTGATAGTATAGGGAGGTGATGGCATGGAACTTCTGCCACTATTGCAAATTGTTGATGGGTCTTAGCCACCTGGAGCTCTAAAAGGTTACTTAGTTTATATCAGCTGTAGAACTTAATCATAGGTCTCCCTAACATCAAGGTGGTCCCCTCTCTCCACTATGCCAGTCTGTTTCTCAAAGGTGGCTGTTGATAATTACAGAATTAATTCTTCTCCTTCCTGCTCCAGCTACATCTCCACACTTGCTTATGTTATTTTTTCCCTTTGAAACTACCTTATTTTCCTCTCTTATTTCTGTTGAATGAAATCACAATAATCCTTCAAGTCTGAGCTACAGTGTTTCTTCCTCCATGAAGAAGCCCTTATCCAAAAGCGTTCTCTCCCTTTTCCAAATCTCCATGGTTCTGTGTTCTCATGGGATTTCTGCAGAGTAATCCTGTTTATAGCCTAATTGCCTGTGAACTCCCAGAAAGAGAAACATTCACTGGGCCACTATAGAATGTGAGGACCCCGTCTGGGTGCTGTGGTAGGAACCTGTCTGCTGAGGATCTGTTGTTCAATGAACATGAAATACTCACTGTGAAATGATCCAGCATAAGTGGAAATGAGGAGATTGGGAATGAGAGGAAAGGTTCGCCTGATACAATGGAAAGAATGATTCAGTTATGTTATATGATTTCTAATCCCTATGGTAATATTTAGTAGACATGAAACTTAGACAACTTTATTTTCTTCTCTGAGTCAATTTCCCCATCTGTAAAATGAGGAGGTAAGCTCTACCTTTAAGGTTCCTTTTAGCTCTAAAGTATCACAGATTTTGAAGGGAATGAGAAAAATAGGAACAACTTTTGGACATATTGATATCCTCTCTGGGATTACCGCTTTCAGCCTTAAAAGCCCCCTCTGCCATCTCTAATGATTCATTTCTTACATTCTTACATGTAAGGTATGGGCCTTGAACATGTCTAAGCTAGTTCATGGAGTTTCACCTGGTATCAGGAGATGGTACTTTCTCTGGACTGAATTTGATTAGGTATCTGTCCAAAAGTCTCATAAGTTAGAGATGGAAAGAAATTTATAGATAATTTATTACAACTACTTAATTTTACACTTAGGAAAACTGAGATTTAAGGTCATAAGAGATAGCAATGAGGCAAATTGAAGATTAAAGCCTAGGGACTCTGACTTTCAAAGCTAACAATTTCCCTACTATTCAGCATTAGTTATTCCTTCTTGGTATTTTCCCACTTTTTTTTTTTAAGGAAAACACGTGTGTCTTCTGTTCTTGCCTATTTTACTCTAAAATAAGAAGATATGATATTTTTATGATAACTTAGTATTTCTTTCTTGCCAGAGTGTCCTCCATTTATAGCTTCAGAAAATGACCTAAAAATCTTTTTGATTGCAGGAGTCATAAATTTCTATTGTAGAAATAAACACCTTCCAAACAAGAGGGTGTATGTTTGACATTAACCTTTGACATTAACAATACTGACACCTCACTCTCTTAACTTAATAGAGATAGTTAAATGACACAGTGGGTAGAGTCCTGGATTTTGAGTCAGATAGATCTCAGTTCGAATTCAGTGGATGCAAATCTCTTACTCTCAGTGGATAATGGTATGTATCTCTCAGGGCTATTGTAAGGATCAAATGAGTTGACACATGTAAAGGGCTAGATAAATGCTAGCTGAATGGTTCTTTCTAATTGGACATGCAGAAACCATAACTAGCAACTGGTTTCTGATGAAACTGGTGCTCACAAGAGGATAATTGTCTTTTGTCACTCACTATGGGGATCAAAAAGCATGCATTTAAGGAAGAAAGCCAAAAGACAGAGTGCTGGGACATGTGTATGTTGGTATCCAAAGTTGCTAACTCTTCTTCTGCATCCCTTCACAATCAGATTTCCTGGTTGTCATGGAGGAGATAGGATACAAGTAGCTGTTGCTCTGGGTTTTGGCTTTCTCTGCTTCCATGAAGTAGACTAGAGTGGTCGGGATTGTTCCTATGGGGGAGATCAGTATTATGGAGGCAACACAGATCAAACTGAAAGAAAGGAGCATCCTACATCCCAAAACTGGCAGCTCTTATGACAACAACTAAGCTGCTAATCAATTTTCTCCTGCTTTCTCCTTCTATTTCTCCTGACCCTTATAAATTCCTTTCCTTTCTTTGAATCCTCTTGACCACACTCAAAAATCTAGAAAAACAATAGGAAGTATGCAAAAAAGATGGCCAGAAAAAAAATGGCTTCATATAGGTATACTAGTGCTAATCTTTTTCATCTCCATATTCAATGAGCTATGTAATCACAGTATTTTAAATATTTTAGTCTTTAGCTAATTTTCTAGAATTTACCTCCTTGACAGCAGACTTGCACTTCCTTATACCTCCCCTTTGAGTTCTGTTTTAATTAGTGAGCCCTTACCCCATTATTATTTCATGAGAGTTCGCCAGCCATGTTCACTTAATTCCTGGATCAACTTATTCTGTGGATTTCTACATCTCTTTACAAGCAGCCTTTATTTTTCAAAGGTACCCTCTCCATTTCTTTTATGTATTTTTGTTGTTTTATTAGGATGCAAACTCCTTGGAAATATGCTTTTTATTTGTTTGTATTTGTATTCCTAAAACAGCACAGTGCTCAGGGCATTGTAAGTACTCAATAAATTTTTTTTTGTCTCTGCTTTATATGTAAACAGGAAGAAGAAAAGGGGACTAGATCAGTGGATATACCAAGGATTTTATATTTTAATAGTTCAGGTTACATTCATTTAATTCCTAGGAATTCATTTTGCATCCAGCAAAGGACTGTTAGTGTACTCTTGGGCTTAACAATGAGAAAAAGACAAGAAATCTGCAACCTGAATTTTCTTTGGCAGTCAGTGGCAATACTCCAGCCACAGAGACTCCACTAAGAATGTGGGGCTGGTAATAGCTCAATCAGTCAGTAAGCATTTAAGAAATGCCTTCTATACTCCAGGTACTTTGTTAAACACTGGGAATATAACAAAACAAACTGAACCAAAAAACTCCCCAAATCTCCCTCCCAAAAACCCAAAACAAATCAAAACAACAAAAAAAAAAAACGTTCTTGCTTTCCAAAAGCTCAGACTTGAATGGGGTAGACAAGGTGCAAATAACTATGTGCAAACACAGCATATACAGCATAAATCAGAGATAATATCAGAAGGAGGGCACTACAATCAAAGAGGACTGTGAAAAGCTTCCTGAAAAAGGTGAAACTTTTAAGACTTTTGAATACTAGGGAAGCCAGTTAGAAACGAGGAGAGAAAGCATTCTAAAAGTGCCTGAAAGTTGGGAAATGGAGTTTCTTATGTGAAGAATTGTAAAACGGCAGAGTATGAAAGGGCGGTGGGGTTCAGGTATAAAGAAGACTGGAAAAGGGGAGGCAGAACCAAGATGTGGAGTAAAATCAGGCACTAGTCTGAGTTCTTCCCTCAAACCCTTCAAATACCTTTAAATAATAACTCTAAACAAATTGTACAGCAACAGAATGCACACAAAGATTGAATGAAACAATTTTCCAGCCCAAGACAACTTAGAAGTTTATCAGGAAAAGTCTGTTGCACCAGGATGTGAATGGAGTGCAGTTTAACACAGGCTGTACTACCATATCAGGAGCAGATCTCCAGGCAACCGAATCAATGGCAACAATGGTGATTCCAGACCTCTCAACCCTAGATGCTAAAGACAACTTAGAAAGTCAGCAGGAAAAGTTTGTTGTATTTGGGTAAGAGCTGCACATAGTCCAGTGTAGACTATAGCAATATAGCACTGGACCCAACAAAGCAGAAGCAGGCCTTGGAAGCCACTGAATCAGCAGTGGTTGTTTCCAGAGCTTTTAGGTCAAAAAAGGCCAGGACACAGTAAAGAAATCAAAAATTGACCAGAAGAAGATTATAGGGGTTTCCTTGCCAGCACTAAGGCAGGAGTTGGTAGGTTCACATACTCAAATCTGGGTTGCAGTCTTGGATGGCAGTTCTTAGACAAGGAAGAGCACTAGTATAACAGAACTTGTGGCCACAGTGAAGTGGAAACCCCTTCACAGTTGCAGGGCAGAAAAGAATGTTTGTGGTCAGTTGCAAATCAGAGCACACACCAGAAGAATAGCAAACACACTTCTTAGATAATACCACCTTGGAAGAATTGGAAACTAATAGGTTTTTAGAAGCATCTCTGAAAATAGATGTACAAAAATCTTAAAATTTGGGACAGCACATCCTCCACCTTGGAAACAGAGCCCTACTTTAAGAAACAGTTAAAAGTCAAGCAACAAGGTGGGAAAATGAGCAAACAACAGAAAAGTGACTATAGTTACTATGGTAACAAGGAAGATCAAAATACACGCTCAAAAGAATTATCTGCAAGAAAAATATGAATTGGTCTCAGGCCATGGAAGAGTTCAAAAAATAATTTGAATTTATGTAAGAGTAGAGTATAATAAGTAGTAATAGTAATAAGACTGATCCAAGAAAATAAGGAAAAACAAATTAGCAGTTTGGTAAAGTAAATCAAAATTTAAAAGAAAATGGAAAAAATAACACCTTAAAGAACAAACTAGGTTTTGACCTAGTTTGTTCAAATGGTAATGGAAGTACAAAAAGCTAATGAGGAGAAAAATGCCTTAAAAAGTAGAATAAGTCAAATGGAAAGAGTAGCACAGAAATTTACCAAAACAAAAATTCCTTTAAAAGTAAAATTTTAAAAGTAGAAATTGAAAAGGAGGCACCAAAGTCCAATGAAGAAAATAAATCCTAAAACATAGAATTGAGAAAATGGAATCTGGATTTTATAAGAAATCAAGAACCAACAAAACACAACCAAAAGAATGAACAAAAAAAGACAACATGAGATATCTTATTGGAAAAACAACAGACTTGGAAAAAGAGATTCAGGATAGATAATTTAAAAATTATTGGATTAACTCAAAGCCATGATTTAAAAAAAAAAACTAGATATCATCTTTCAAGAAATTATAAAGGTGAAGATGATAGAGAGCAGACATGACTCTGTGACCTACTCCAACCTTCTCTCAAATCAACAGCAGATTAAGTCTCTAAACTGGTTTTGGAGTCAAAGAACCCACAAATATCTGGAGTACAACACATTTCTGAAGGAAGTTACCTTGGAAGAACTTCAGACCAGGTCTGTTTCAAACATGCAGGGGGACAATCTGTTAAGCCCAGACCACAGCACAAGTAGACTGGGACAAGAAACTGGGCCCAGGAGTCAAAGCATTGTAGCTTCTATGCACCTAGGAATCTTCTGTGAGGCTTTTAGGCCACTCTGTCCTGGTTGCAAGCAAATGTTTTGGCAGATTTTCATTTTGTAAAAGGCAAATTATAAACCACTTAGCCTGGAAGAACAGTGGACCATTACCCAGCACTGGAAATCAATCAGCAGAACTGCACCAGGGCAAATTAAAGTAGTTATCACTCCTTTGCATTCAACAGACTTCAAGCCTTAAAAAATGAATAAAAAATAAAAAAGAACTCTCACCATAGACAACTTTTATGGACAGAGAGAAGAACAGACCTCAAACCCTGAGGTTTCTAAAGGCAAAACAACCCCAAATGAAGTCCCAAAGAGAGACATGAGCTGGAACCCATTTCACAAGGCTTTTTTTGGTAGATTGCATAAAGGATCTTAAAAGAAAGTTAGAAGAAAAATGGGAAAATGAAATGAGATCATTGCAAGAAGGAATGAAAAAAGTATATGATACCCTACAAAAGAGATATGAAAAAAGACACCAATTCACTGAAAAACAAAATTTGTGAAGTGTAAAAAGAATGGAATGAACAAAAATATTTAATTGGCCAATTGTAAAAGGAACTGAAAAAGGTAACTGAAGAAAATAATCTACTAAAAATTAGAATTGAACAAATGGAAGTGAATGACTCAATAAGACTTCAAGAAATAGTCAAACAAAATTAAAAAATGAAAAAAATAGAGGAAAACATGAAATATCTCCTAGGAAAAACAACTTCCCTGAAAAATAGCTCTAGGAGAGATAGTATAAGAATTAGTGGGTTTCCTGACAGCCATGATGAAAAAGAGAACCTAGACATTATCTTACAGGAAATCATGAAGGAAAACTGCCCTGATATTTTAGAATCACAAGGTAAAAGACCCATCTAAAAAATTCACAGATTTACCCCCTGAAAGAGACCCCCAAATTAAATTCCCAAGGAATATCATGGCTAAATTCCAGAACTATTGCACCAAGGAAAAGATATTGCAAGCAGCCAGAAAGAAACAATTTGAATACTGAGGAGCCACAATTATGATTACCCAGGATCTAGCAGCTTCCACCTTAAAGGATTGAAGGGCCTGGTATCTGATATTCTGAAAGGCAGAGGAACTTGGATTATAGCCAAGAATAAGCTATCCAGCTAAAATGAGCATTATCTTTCAGGGAAGAACATGGACATTCAATGATATGGGTCAATTTCACCTATTTTTAATGAAAAGACCAGAACTGAAAACAAAATTTGATCTCCAAACACAGAACTCAAGAGAAGCATTAAAAGGTAAAAAGGAAAGAACTCTTGAGAACTATATTTAGAGAATGCAGGTATAATTTGATTTTATTATGTTAATATTAAAAAGAAACTCGAGGTAGAAAGGGGATCATACTGGAAAAAGAAGAAAAAGGAAGTAAATTAAGGGAAATTACATCTCACAAAGAGGCAAAGAAAACCTGTTATAATTGAGGGAAAGGAAGGAGGGAGATGAGCATTGTGTGAATCTTACTCTCATCAGATTTGACTTTAAGAGAGAATATCAGACATATCTGGTTTAACAGAGAAACTTGTCTCACCTTATAGGGAAATAAAAGGGAAAGGGGGAAAAGGAAAGCAAAGGCTAATAGAAGGGAAAACAGAAGTAGTAGGAGAAAGATGTAAAAAAAAGGGAAGGGTCTCTAAAGGGGGAGGGCTGTTTGAGGGAGGTGGTGATCAGAAGCAAAATACTGGTGAGGAGGGAAAGAGGAAAAGAAAAAGAAAAGCATAATTTAGGGTAAATAAGATGGTAAGAAATACAAAATTAGTTATTTTAAATGTGAATGTGAATAGGATGAACTCTCCCATAAAACAGAAGTGGATAGCAGACTGGATTAAAAGCCAGAATCCTACAATATTTTGTTTATAAGAAACACATTTAAAGCAAAAGTGATACACACAGAGTGAAGTTAGGGCTGGAGCAGAATATATTATGTTTCAGGTGAAGAACCAAAGCAAGGTAGCAATCCTGATCTCAGATCAAGTAAAAGCAAAAGTAGATCTAATTAAAAGAGATAAGGAATGGCTTACTAAAGGATACTATAAATAATGAAGCAATATCAATTCTAAAGATATATGCACCAAGTGATATAGCATGAAAATTCCTAAAGGAGAAGGTAAGAGAGATGCAAGAAGAAATAGACAGCAAAATTATACTAGCAGGAAATCTCAACCTTGCTCTCTAAAAACTAGATAAGTCAAACCACAAAATAAATAAGAAAGAAGTTAAGGAGATAAACAAAATGCTAGAAAAATTAGGTATGATAGATCTTTGGAGAAATTATAAAGGCAAACTACCTGTACATTCTAGAACCAAAGGAGAAAATAGAAATGGAAAGAATTCACCAATCAGTCCCCTTCAGAAATAGATCTTAAAATGAAAACTTCCAGTAGTATTATAACCAAATTCCAGAGCTCCCAGGTCAAGTTGAAAAGAAAGAAACAATTCAAGTGTTATGGAGCCATAGTCAAAGTAATACAAGATTTGGCAGCCTCTATATTAAAAGATCAAAGGGCTTGTGATATGATATTCTGGAGGGCAAAAGAGCTTGTATTACAACCAAGAATTACCTACCCAGAAAGATTTAGTATAAACCTTCAGAGAAAAAAGTGGATATTAAATGAAATACAGAACTTTCAAGAATTCTTGATGAAAAGACCAGAGAAGAATAGAAAATTTGACTTTCAAATTCAAGACTCAAGAAAAATATAAAAAGCTAAACACAAAAAGGAAATCATAAGGGACTTAACATGATTAAAATGTTTATATTCATACATGGGAAGATGATATCTGCAATTCATAAGAACTTTTTCTTTATTAAGGAAGTGAGAAGGAGTATATATCAATGGAGGGCACAAGTATTGAGTTGAATATAAAAGGATGATATCTAGAAAATAAAATTAAGGGATAGGAGAGGAATATACTAGGAGAAAAATAAAGGTAAAGATAGAATGGGATAAATTATCTCACATAAAAGAGGATAGTAAAACTTTTACAGTAGAGAGAAGATGGGGTAAAAGGGAGAGTGAATCCTACTCTCATCAGAATTGGCTCAAAGATAGAATAAAATTCATTCTCAGTTGTAGAAATCTCTTACCACAAAGGAAAGTAATTGGAGAAGGGGATAAAAGAAAAGGGGGTGATAGAAGGGAGGGTAGATTGGGTGACCAGGTAGTCAGAAGCAAAATAATTTTGTAAAGGGACAGGGTGAAAGGAGAGTGAGAGAACAGAATGGAGGGTGTAGAAATAGGATGAAGGGAAATGCAATTAGCAAAAGTAACTGAAAAATTTTAAAATAAGTTTCTCTGATAAAGGCCTCATTTTTTTCAAACATATAGGGAACTGATTCAAATTTGTAAAAATAAGGGCCATTCCCCAATTGATAAAAGATCAAAAGATATGAACAGTTTTAAGTTGATGCAATCAAAGCAATTAAGGGCTATATGAAAAAAAATATTCTTACTATTCATTAGAGAAATGCAAATTAAAACAATTCTGAGATATTACTTTATTCAGTTAGCTAATGGGACAGAAAAGGAAAATGGCAAAAGATGGAGAGAATTTGGGGAAAATATGATGTTAATGCATTGTTGGTGGAGTTGTAAACTAATTCAGTCATTCTGTAGAGCAATTTGTACTAAACCCAAAGGGCAAAAAGTCATGCATATCCTTTGGCCTAGCAATACCACTACTAGGTCTATATCCTAAAGGAGATTAAAAAAAATAGGAAAACAACCTATATGTACAAAAATATTTATTCCAACTCTCTTCTGGGTACAAAGAATTGGAAATTGAGGGGATGTCCATGGATTGGAAAATGGTTGAACAAACTGTGATATGTGATTATAGTGGAATACTACTGTGGCATAAGAAATGATGAGCAGGATGCTCTTAGAAAAACCTGGAAAGTCCTCCATGAGCTCATATAAAGTAAAATTTACTGTGTACAAAAAAGAAATTGTAGGAAGATCAACTATGAATGACAGCTATTTTGAGCAACACAATGATCCAAGATAACTCTGAAGGACTTATGATGAAAAATGTTGTCCATACACAGAAAGAACTGATTGTATCTGAATAGATTGAAGCATATTTTTTTTTACTTTATTTTTCTTGAGGTTTTTTTTTTTTTTTGGTGGTAGTGGGGGAGAAGACATTTATGTTTTCTCTTTCAGTATGACTTTTATAGGAATGTTTTGCCTAACTTACCTGGGTTTTTCAAGGGCGTAGTGGAGAGAGAAAGGGAAAGAATCTGGAACTCAAAGTTTTAAAAAACAAATTGTCTTACATATAAATGGAAAAATAAAATATTGAAAAGGGAAAAAAAGAAATAATGAACAGGATGGTCTCAAAAAAACTTGGAAAGGCTTATGTGAGCTGTTGCAAAGTGAAATGTACTGTGTACAAAGCAACAACAATACTGCAAGATGATCAGTTGTGAATGATTTTGCATATCTCAGAAACACAATGAACTGAGACAACTCTGAATGACTTATTACAAAAACTGCTATCCTTTCCCAGAGAAAAAACTGATGGTGTTTCAACACAAACAAAAAATGCAAACAAAGCAAAATACATTCAATATATACTTTTTAAACCTTATTTTTCTTAAGTTTTTGATTGTTTGTTTTTGGTTTGGGGGCTATGTTTTCTTTTCCAAGCTGATTATTATGGCAATTATGGCAATATTTTGCATGACTACACATATATAACTTATATTGAATTACTAGCCTCAGTATGGGAGGGTGTAGAGGGCCAGTGTTGAATAAGTCCATGTATAGGAAGGCTCTGATCCAGGTATTACTTTTGTCTTGCTCTCTGTAAAGGTCTCAGTTCAAAGCATTGGCTCACTATCTCCTGGAACAATGAATGAAAGACAAACTCAAGATACATTTAGGATAATCTTGGTGAAGAATGCATGTTAACAGGAACAAGACATCATGAACTATAGTATTTAAGACTGTTAATTTCTATTTCCAACTCTGTTATTGTTACTACTAGTTACTGTTTAAAGTTAATGTCAATCTGAAATGTTGAAGTATGGTATATATATTAGCCCTGGGATGTACACAGTGCCACCTAGAGACATCTGGTGTTAATACAGCACTGGCTTAATTTTGGTGTTAATGTAACACTAGTTTCCTTCTGGTGTTAAAGCAATATTAGCTTAACCCTGGTATTAAGGTAGCACTATCTTCAAGAGTATATAAAGTCCTGCTCTCAGATCAATAAATAGACTGCTTAGATAAATCCCATCTAGCTTGTACATCTTCATTTCATGTTCACACTCATCCTATTAACTGGAGCTGGTCTCCTACAGTTGGCACCTGAACAAACAGGGATTTGAATGGCCTGTCAGGGAGAGTGACCCCTTGCTTGGTAGAAGAATTAAAAAAGGTAAGAGGTGAAAGTAGTTTATCACCAGGCTAACACAAATATTAAAATATAGGACATAAGATATGGAGCTATAAGACTAAGATGTAAGATTGATTCTTGTCCAGCTAATATCAATATAATGCACATATTGAATCAGAATGGGGTAAAATCAGTCATGTGGCAGCTTAAGAAGGATATCCTATACAAAAATCATGCAAGAATTCAATGAGACTTTTGCTGACTTTGTCAATTGCTTAATGATGGCAATTCAGCACTCTATCAGTGATAGGGAGATAGCTCAAATTTTACTGAGACAACTTGCCCTTGGAAATGCTTATAAACCTTTGACTTTATATCCAAAATGCAGGAAGGACAGACATTGGCTTCTGAATGTGGCTCTCAGAATGAGAAGGAAGGTAATCTGATATCAGGAAGCTATTCTTGGGACCAACTCCGGCCTGGTCAAACAATGGAAGCTGCATTTTCCCCTTATTTCCCTTCAAGTGATGCCTGCAAACAATATCTTAAACAATTAGCCTCTTTATATATCTTCCAACTACTATTACATATGTTTTTAACACTCTGTTTGAATCAACACAGCAGAATGAATTATATTCAGTTATTAATGCATTGTATACTGTTCACAAATCTCTTAACATTTTTTTCCAGATAGCACATATGCTGTTTATGTGGTCAATAATAGAAACTGCTCCAGCTCTGGACCCCCTACTGGTTAAATGAGATTCCTTTAGCATTAATGGTTTCTCTTGTTTAAAAGAATGATTTACATTTGCATGATGTTAATAACTGAGTAGTTGTTTTGATTTTTTAAGTTTATGACTTTTGGCAAAGATGGGTTAGTCCTCTTTTATGTCAGTTTTGTCTGTGTGTCTCTGTGCAGAATATCTGTGTCATGTTTGTTCTGTGAGCTAGATTTTATCTGGAAAGATTTCTTAACATCCTTGACTTCTACCTTAAAAGGGGAAAAGCCTGACTTTTTCCTGTGCACCCTGGTTCTGGGCAAGCTGGGGGTGGGGGGTCATAAGAAATAAAATTAGCTAATTAAAATTATAGAACTGCTAAAATAACATCTTAGCAGATTCTCAAAATTTTGAGAGATTTGATTTAAAAGTTTGGTAGTAAGATTCTAAAAAACCAAAACAAACCAAAGAAAACTAGGTAGATACATAGCAAGTTTTTGTTGACTCCTCTTTGACTTCTATCTTATCTGGAGTCTCCTTCTACTTCATTGGGAAAACACCCCAGAAGGTATTAAGGGACCCTCTTCACAAACCTGATCACTCAGCATGCTCTCTGCTCCCCCAGGTCCTGACTGAGCGCATATTAGTTAGTTGTAAGGATTGCTAACAAAATCGATATAGCCCAAATCCTTCTGTTTGCTAACTCCTCTCGTGTCAGATAAGATTAAAAGAATGCTGAAGAATTGTAGGGAAATTCAAATTCTGCCTTACCCATAGAAATGGGGGAAGTAGCAACAGCCATGGGACTCCCACACATATAGACCAAACACCTCCCCAATCCAGCTTGAGTGATGGATGATGGTCAGACCCCATGATCAGCATTCTCTAAGCCTTGGCACCTGAAATTACGATGAAAGGAAGATCCTGGCTCTAGTTATCCCAGCCTTCAACAGTTTCTATTCAGCAACTGCCTGGGAAGAGTTTGGGTGTCCCTGGCAGCATTCAGCATGGCAATGTGAGGTGAGAAAGCCAGTCAGCCTCTGCATTTGGCAAGCCCACCATTCTCTGTTTCAGTTGCAGATATGTATTAGCTATGTAATGTATGGCAAATTATTTTATCTCTGCCCAGTTTTCTAATTTGTAAAGAGATATAATAATGATTGTTATCATGAAGATCACATGATTGCAAAAGTGCTTAGCATAAAACAAATGGTATATGAATGCTAACTTCTTTATTGGAAATAATTGCTTCACATTTGTTAACTTTACATGGGTTTTTAGGTGTGACCAATGTACAATGCTATTGTTGAGATAAATGATTTGTGTGTGTAAACTAAATTAAGCAAATTCAACTAATTAAGGCCTTCCCAGGATTAGGAAGATAGTGCATAGAGGAAAAATCGTCTCTTTCTCTTTTTTCCCCTTCTCACTTTCCTTGACTGCAGCGGGGGTATATAAACAAAAGGGTGAGAGGGAAAAAAAGAAAATATATGCAGTTCAATGAAATTTGTTAATTGAGATATAATAGTAAAAACATTTTTAAAGAACCTCTAATCAAAACCCACTAATGGGATATATACATTGTAATTTATTTGCACTGACTGTGTTATTATAAGATTTAAGAATTTGGGAATCTTAGGAAAGCAGAAAAGCAGTTCGCTGCTATTTTAAAAGCTGTGGTCACAAACAACCTGCTTTTGAATTATCTACAGTCAGACTTCTAAGGGCCCAGTCAGTAAAAACTCACCTTAATCCTTTCCTAACTCACAAAAGAGAAATGGTTTGTGTGAATTGGAAAATAACCAAATGACAATTCAGTTTGTCTAAAACATTTAATTAGAATTCAGGGAATCTCATGAACTAAAGTAGTCAATTTTTAAATCTGTTCTATCTCAATTTTAAAAATTGTCTTGCTTTCTCCCTAAAACAAAAAGGAAACTTATTTAAGGGAATGGAAATCTTCTCTGAGAACTTCCTTTACTCAACAATCTGGGGACAGAATAAATGTTAACAACTAAAAGAAGGTGGAAAGTTTATTTAACCTTTCTAATCCCATTTTATAATGTTGTGTAAATGTAATTTAAGGAATTTGCTATTTTCGCCTTTGCTAGAAAATTAAGAGGAAATTACAGCTAAGACTATTTGTCTGTTAGAAAATTCTAAGACTGTTAACTGAAATATTCGGAGTTATTGTCATTATATTAAAACTAAAATTGGTAATTTGTGTGTATGTGTGTGTGTGGTGTGTATGTGTATGTGTGTGGGGAATTCTTATTCACCTTATAAGGTGAAATCCTTAACTTCAAGTATGAGGGTATGAAACACTTTTTCCCCTCTTCACAGAATATGAGAAGGTGTCAAACAGCACTGCCCATGAAAACATTAAGAATACTTGGGGTGAGCAACAATAAGCTCAGCCCCTACCCTGGGGTCTCTGTTAAACTCCCCTCAATTTGTAAGCTTGCCAGTTTTCTTGAAACCATCAGGGTAAGCAAGGCCATCAGCCCTTAGAAATGAGCCTGTCTAGGATGAATAGTTCCTTAAAAAAGAATGTGTTTACTAAGAATCTATAAGCTAGTTTAATGACTGATCTTTTGCACCAGGATGTTTAAACATCTTTTATATGTTAAACAAAATCTCCTATGTGTGCAAATCCAGGTAAACTTTTTAAAATAATTTATTTAGCCTAAACTGAGATTAGTAGAATTTACTATTTGAGATAAAATCTCTTGGGACTGCAACTGATATTCTTTTGAGTTTTGAATTTGATTGCCTGATCATTAAGCCCATCATTTGAGAAAATTCCATAAACTACTCAGAGAAATGTAATCCTGAACTATTACAGTAGAAGTCTGTATATGGATAAGAGTTGGGAGGACAACTTTGGCTTCTGCTCAAGTTGATATTCTTCTGATTTTTTTCCAGTTGTGTCTCTGAATAAGAACCCACCTTATTATTCCTGAGTCTGGCTGTAAGGTGGAACTATTATAATTGGTTATCAGACTGAACTAAGGATGCTTTCTCTTTTCATGTATATGCTCCCAGGATGAGGCCTGAAGAACCAATTTTGATAGTATTATAATCATACCCCTATTTTTTCCTCCTATAGCAAATTTCTATAATCAGGTCAATAGAAGCTATGAGCATAATCCAATTATAATATCTTGCTGTTTTTCATCTTAAAATAGATAGTCATTATGTCCTAAATAATATTTGTCCTAGTCATCTATCTGTTACTAGATGTTTATGTCTGTATGAAATAAGGTCCTTAAAAGGTTTCCAAAATAATATAAAAAATTAACATGATTATCTGAGACTTAACTGTTATTTTATTATTTATTGAAACATATTTAACATTTGTGTCCTGTGACACAAATATATTTCTTTACATGCAAAGTTGCTCCCCAATCTTTATTGGCTTCTTTTACAGCAGTCTTTGTGGGCTTGTCTTTCTATCTCAATTTGTTAGGTTTGTTTTTTATTCTAGATTTTGGTCAGTTACAGTTACGTTGACCATCTTCAAGGAGCTGTATCCACCACTGGATGTTTCAATCAGTTCCAGCTTACCATCCCCTCCAAAAAAGAAAAAATGGGATCCTGTAGATGACTCAGCTCTATGCCCATTCTCAATAGGAAGTGATTTCAGAAGATGGGATCATCACCCCTGTTTCCAGAGGATTTGGGGCCCCACTGGTGTGAGGAGGAATTGGAACTGGTTGGTGAATGGATCCGAAATTATCCAGTGTCTGGATAGGCCCCCTGTTATAAAGTATTTGGGTCTTAGGATGAGATAAATTTTCACATCTCAGATATAGGATTGCACAATATTTCAGACTCCTCAGAAATGTACTGTACAGGCATGTTTAAAATATCCACAGATGTTTCTAACTATAGATACCATTTTAAGAAATGACACTGGAGTCCAAATCATGAAAGCACCAGGAGAATATATTGTAAAATGTAACAATTGTGTTTTATCCCTGTGTCTTACTTCTAATTCATTGCCTATCGCTCTTATTATTGAATACCCATTTTATGTAATAGAGCTTACTAAAATTAATCAAAATTGGTACAGGACAGCAGGTAAACATGTTTGGGATTACATCCCAAGAAAACTAAAAAGCAATAGAAGTAAGAAAAGATTCGTTGGATTATTCATTGCTGGAGTTCTAGTAGCTATAGTGATTATGAATTCATTTGCCATTTTCAGCTTCAGCTCTAACAAAATCTATTCAGACTGCCCATTTCACAGATCAGTTAGCAAAAAATATGTCACAAGCTCTTAAAGAACAAATTAATATAGATAATGAATTAAAACAAGAACTAAATTTAATGGAACAATCATTTATGTTGTTAGGGGATCATTAAACAATCTGGAAACTCAATTATAACTAGCTTGTGATTATAGATTTACTCATGTATGTGTAACACCATATAAATGAGATAATGATACCACCAATGTAAGATGGATTCAAGTAAGGAACAGAATAAATGGAGTAAACATAATTCCAACCTCACTTAGAATATATCTCAGCTGCTTTAGCAGAAAAAAAAAATGGCAGAAAGTCGTGTCTCTGGAACTGAACCTGATAGCAGAGCGAAACAAATATTTGAGTGGTTAAAAAAGATAGATCCTGTAAATAATCTCACTTCTATGCTTTTGTATTTTGTTCCTCTTGCATGTGTCATTCTTATACTTATTGGCTTAACCCCTTGTGTTTTCTGATATTGATGTGGGAAAGATTCCAATCTTTGATTCCCAAACCCCCCTAGTTAATGTAAATTACCCTTTAACTCACAAATCTTGGTCCCTTTGAATTCCAATAGAAGATCCGGACCTTTCCCAATCCCACCCGGATCTGAGCCAACTTTGGGACTACACCCAAAAGCCCCTCGAGCTAAGTCTCCCATTATAAAAGGGAGATGCTGGGACCCCCTCTTTGCAGAGATTCCAAACATGCCAGCCATGTGAGGACCCTCTGTCCACTGGACCCTCTGTCCAGTGCCCTCCTTATCTTTACCTTTACCTATCTCCTACTTCCAAACCCAATAATAAACCTCTTTTATCAATCTAGCTCTCGGCTAATAAATGCTTTTATTGGGGATTCTCACCGCTACTAGACTTCATTTACTGCCTATCCTTGCCGAATCCAAGGGGGTTGCAGGGGAGCTTTGCTTGACTTCCTGTACCCCAAACCTGTCACTAGACCTCAACTAAACCCTAATCTCATTTAGGTACCCCAATCTAGACCTCAATAGTATATTTTTCAATCATTATCATCTATGGGAACTGAAGTTCATAGGCTTCAGTTTATGAATAAAAAACAAGGAGATGTAGAAGGGTAGTATTGAATAAGCCCATGTACAGATAGGTTCAGATCCAGGGATTATTTTAGATTTGTTCTCTGTAAGGGGCTCAGTTCAAAGCATTGGCTCACTATTTCCCGTAACAATGAATGAAAGACATGCTCAAGATAAATTTAGGATAATCTTGGCGAAGAATGCATGTTAACAGGAACAAGACATCATGAACTATAGTATTCAAGACTGTTATGATAGATACATCATTATTGCTACTTACTGCTATTTACAATTCTTTTATTGTTACTGTTTAAAGTTAATGTCAAACTGAAATGTTGAAGCATGGTATATACATTAGTCCTGGAATGCACACAGTGCCACCTGGAGACATCTGATATTAATGCAACACTGGCTAGTTTTTGGTGTTAATGCAACACTAACTTCATTCTAGTGTTAATGAAATACTAGCTTAATCCTGGTATTAAAGAGTATGTAAACTCTGCCTTTCAGATCAATAAATAGACTGCTTAGACAGATCTGTCTGTCTTGTACGTCTTCATTTCATGTCCACATTTATCCTATTCACTGGAGTTGGACTCCTACAGGGGGGCACTGGAATTTACTAAATTGGGGTGGAGGATGACATGGTTGGATTTGCCCTTTAAGGATATGAATTTTATAGCTGGGTGAAGGATAGAATGAAACAGAGAGAGATGTGAGGCAGAGAAACCAAGAAGACTATTGCAATAGTCCATAGTAAAATGATGAGGACCTGAAGATGGTGTCAGTGTCAGAGGAGAAAAGAAAGCAATTATAAGATATGTTACAAGACTCAACAACAGATGGGATATTGGGAGAGAGGGAAGGATATAGTGAGAAAGAATGAGGAATCCAGTAAGACAACTAGATCAGGAGTCTAAAGAGAATTGTGGTACCATTGATAGTAATAGGGAAGCTAGGTAGAGGGAAGAAGTGGGGACAAGGGAAGAAAATTAGTTCACTTTTAAACATGTTGAATTTCAACTAAGTCTTCAGGGGTGCTCAAACTACAGCCCGCCGGCCAGATGCAGCAGCTGAGGATGATTATCCCCCTCACCCAGGGCTATGAAGTTTCTTTATTTAAAGGCCCACAAAACAAAGTCTTTGTTTTTACTATAGTCCGGCTCTCCAACAGTCTGAGGGACAGTGAACTGGGCCCCTATTTAAAAAGTTTGAGGGCCCCTGAATCCAGATGGAGATACCCAATAAATTGTTATGGATGTGACTGTAGATCAGAAGAGAAGGTAGAGCACCATCTGGTGAGAACCTCAGGTACTGCACCTCTTTGCTGGAGAATAAATACAATAGCATGCAATGTTTTTATAGGCTTAAGAAAGGCAGCACTTGAGGCATATAATCAGAAACAAAAGGGAGGGCATCCTCCGAATTACAGGTGTTATAGACATATGAAAGTAAAACTTGTTTTCCTCTTAACTAACAAAAGAGAAGTCTTTGTTTTCTGAGGATTCTTGGCCAGAAATACTAATGAAGGTTAGTTTAAAAACCAATAAAAAAAAAAAAAAAGTGTGTGTCTGCCTGTATATATATATATGTACATATATGTAGTGTGCATAATATATATGCATATATATGCGGAATAGCAATATATGCAAGAGCAACTTTGGTATAGTCACAAGAATGAAAGGCAAAGGCTACCTGCTGTCTCACCCACTACAGTGTCCCTAAATATCTCTTTCAGGTTTGTCAAAGCACCAAGTCAATTTATATAGCTCTGTAATGTTAACAGAATTTTTACCATCTTGATCTCTAAACTGTGAATAGCTGGAGCCACAAAGCAGGCCTAGAGAAGGTTTTAGAGATTAAATAGAGGCTTAATTAATCACTTTCAGAATGAGGAATATAGTTTACAAACTGGAAGTTCTTTTGGGAAGGAAACCTTCCCTGTTGAAGGAAAGATAGAGATTTTATACACAAATCATAAGTGGGAAGAAAGGAGAAATGTGGATTACAATATAATCGTTTTCAGGGTCTGAGTGGTTTCCCATGACAAGCCCATGAGTGAAGAACTATATGGATGTTCTTCAGTCATATGAGAATGATTATTTCAAATCTTGGGAGTTGTTATTTGGGGGGGGACAGAACCAGAGTACTGGGACAGGAACAGGTTCTGCAATCCGTGATTCACTTCACTTACCATACACAAAAGAGTATTGTTAAGCTAAATTGTAAAATTACCAAACCAGAAAAGGCACCTCTGAGAAATCTAAATTATTAGCATATTCATTAAACATACCATCTTGATCATTATGAAAATCATAATCACATTTACAGTAGCTAATTGACAGGGACTAGAGTGGAGCTGAAAGGAATTCCTTGATCCGAACCTAAATATCAAGACAGCCTAGAAGAAATTTAGATGACAGAACAAGAGAATTGGGAGAGGGGTGGAAGACTTTTTCTGTGCCCATTTTGAATGGCTATAAGACTACTGAAAGAACTTAATGTGAGAAGATTAATTTTAAGCAGAAGGCAATCTTACGACAGAGCAAAAAGGCTAAAAAAGTTCCAGTAACCAAGGATAGCTAAAATAACTCATTGGAGAAGCGCACAATAGCAGCTGTTAATAGCAGCTTACGGTGAAAGCTGTAAGCAAATGAGAAAAATAGTTCTTCAGAAATGTAATTAGTAAAAATTTCAGAGGCAAAGAGGAGATGCAGTTTTGGTGTTAAAGTGGAGCAACAGTAAGGTGGGGTCATTTTCTAGGAGCCAGTTGTGAGAAGTATTCCAGTCAGACAGGATCAAGATTTGCCTAGAAAACACTGCTGATGTAGAAACTATTGTGGGGTGGTACCTCTGTGTATATAAGAAGGAGAGAATATATTCTCTTATTTGCTTTTCTATTCTGTCCTAGTTAAAAGCATTAATTTTGAATGTTATCCTTCTTTGGAGGTTGTTAGAGAATATACTGGACTGGAGATTAAGCTATAATTAATAATTATAATTACCCAAACCCTGACACTGAACCTGGAGGTAGTAAGAGATCCCAGAGAGGTGGGAATCTTCCTACATGCATTTGCATGGAGCCTTGAAAAACTAACCAAAAGCGATTTAAACTGAAAATTGAGAGAAAGGGAAAAACTCCCATTTCCAGTTGCCTATTAGACAACTTGATCTGGATGTCCCATAAACGGTTTAAACCCAACATGTCCAAAACTGCATTCATTGTTTCCTCCATTTCAACATTTCCTTTTTTAACTTCACTTTTATTATTGAGAGCACTATCATCTTCCCAGAATATATATATATATATATATATATATATATAATGCATATAGATGTCTAAAAGTTATGTTCTACTCTTCACTCTTATTCTTCTCATCACTGACTAAGAAGTAGTCAAATCCTATTAGTTCTTCATTCATAACATCTCTCCTATATGCCTTCTTTTTTCCCTTGACATTTATTAGCACTCTGGTACAAATCTTTATCACCTTATTTTGTACTAATGCAAATACCTGTTCAGTCTCCTTATCTACCTCATACCTCTCCCTATTCCAGTCCATAGTCCATTCTGATAATCTTCCTAAAATGTGGTTCAGATCATATCAAGAAACTCCTGTGGCTACTTATTATGACTAGATCAAATATGAAATGCTTTACTTTTAAAAACAATCAGTCAACAAACATCTATTAAGCACCTACTATGTGCCAAGTACTGTGCTAAGTGCTGAGGATACAAAGAAAATCTTTTCTTTCCTGCACTCAAGGAGGTCATAGCCTAATGGGGGAGGCAACATGTAAATAACATGTACAAACAAGCTGTGAAGCTTTCCCTGAATTGACCCTAGGAATTTGTCAGCAAGTTTCTCATTTTTATCTGCTATCCATACTTTTATGTAGTCTGCAGTGTTGTCTAAACCTCTCTCCTGTGCTTGGGAAGAAGGGATATCATGTTAGATTTCCCCATCTCCTGTTTTGTGTTCAGTCGATCAAAATGGGCTTGGCTCTTTTTACACCCACTGCAGGATCACCTGGAAAGTTCCTTAAACTGTAGAACTACAGACTTCAATATGTTTGTTCAAATAGCACTTTTACATTAAAAGGATTTGGTTTTACAGTTTCCTGAAGAAGGGTCTTTTGATTTAGCTAAATTAGTTAACCTATAGGGTTGGCTAAATCCAAATATTCCTGTAAAATGGAATCTCTCTCTTACAGCATGAAGAGGCCACCAAGAAATAGACTGATCCAATATTTAGTTCTAGGGATGAAAATAAAAGGAAATTAAAGGAACTCATAAAAATGCTAAAATTCAAGCATGCAGAACTTCCTTGTTCCCAGCTTCCTTGTCCCCAACTCTCCCAAAAGTCTCTTACAATTCATAGTTTCCCTCCCATTCCTGAAGATCTATTAAACCCCTATATGCCACTGCCTCCAAGAACCCCAGCTATTGCACCCATACCTAAAGAATAACTATGAAATACGTTCTTTCTCTCTCAACCTTTACAACCTTGGTGGCAGATTATCTTTATAGACAGATAAGGAAATCTTTCCCCAGATTTATAGACGTTTATGGCATCATAAACTAAAGTTTGTAACTGCCATGTAACAGCTTTATTATAAATTTCCATATTATGAATTAAAGGTTTTTGTAACTGATAAAATCACTTTAGGGGATTTGGGGAGGTTTGTAGCTGGGATTAAAATTAAGGGCAAACAGTACAAAGCCTCTCTCCCTCTTGGAGAGCAATAGATGTATTGTCTTAGTAGAAGGTGGTTTTACCTTTTAGAGAAGAAACAGAACTGAAGCTAGTATGAAATGATTCAACAGAATTTAATTGATTAAGTAAATAAGTAGTAAAATACCAAAAGTGAAATAGAGTCTGTAACTTAAGAAGTTTAGCAATTAAATAATAATGTAGAAGGAAATTTGTACAGGAGAAATTCAGTGGAATGTTAGACTAAAAGATGATTGGAAATGAGATGGATTTAAGAAAACTAGTGAGGGTAAAATGAAGTATAGAATCAGTGTAATAAGAAGGTGCAATGTGGAGTATGTCCACTTGAAAAAAAAAAACCTGCAAGAGAGAGTATTAAGCAAATAGAGATAAAGAGGTTAATGAGTAGAACATTAAAGAATGGCAGAGCCGCTTTGTATCGACTGTGTGGATGGAGGATAAAGTAAATAAAAGATTTCAAGTTTTGGGGAAAGAGGTTGAGAAGTTTTTATTTTTAATCTCATTGAAATAAGAAGGAACTTTTAAAAGAAATGCCTATTAGCAATTTCAAACCAATGACATTCTACCAAGTTATAGAATTTACTAGACACTGTCAATATGTGTATATATATATATATATATATATATACATATGTATATACATATATATATAATTTTATTTTATCTTTCATTTATGGAATAAAATAAGCATTTCTATAATATAGTAATAAAAATATGATTGCACACAAAACTGCAAATATAATATTTACAACTTGTAATTTCTTTTTGCAGCATGGGATTATTTAAGCATAGTATATTAAAATTCTTGCCTTGAAATAACATTAGAAGAATGTATCTAGTCCAAGACTAATGAGCTCCAAAGAAAAAAGGATGGAAAGGAAAAAGTGCCATGATCATTTTTTGAAAGCGAACCAATCAACAATAGTGGGCTCCCTGATTTGAAGTGTTGGCAGCTACTGGACCTTGGAAAAATTGAGATTGCTTAAATGTGATAATTTATTTTTATAAATTTATCATTTATTTGGTTGAAGCTTGTTTTGAAACTAAATTACAATATGTTCTCATTTAAAAGGAGATGTGTTTTTCTGCTAGGTAAACTGTGGTAAATTCTAGATAAGATGTGGTAAACTTAACAAAAAATATATTTGATATTTAACTTTCAGGGGATCTGCTTGGAAAGTGCATGGATTAGAAAAACCCGAGTTCAAATTTAGTCTCATACCAGTTCTGTGACGTTCAGCAAGTCATTTTTGCCTTAGTTTTTTCGTCTGTAAAATAATAAAAGCATCTGCCTTTTAGAGTTGTTCTGAGGATCAAATGGCATAGTAATGGTGAAGTGCTTAGTACAGTGCTTGGCACATGGTAATAACCACATAAATGTTGGCTATTATTATTTTATTAAGTATAATTGTTTTATGCTGGTTTTTAAACATGATTGGCATGGGACGCCAAATTGATAGATAATGATTTTCTATATACTTGAGGAAATGCATTTGGAAATACATTCAAATGAAATTGATGTTTTTTGACTGGGGGTAAAAGATTTGTGTTATGTTTTAAAAATCTATAATGTTGCTCATGTTATTATTAATCTTTGGGGGGGCAGCTAGATAGTGCAGTAGATAGAGTACTGACTCTGGAGTTAGAAAGATGTGAGTTCAAATGTGGCCTCAAACACTTAATACTTTAGCTATGTGACTCTGAGTCACTTTACCCCAATTGCCTCAGTTAAAAAAAAAAAAAAGTAAATGGAGATTAATCTTCTAATATTTCTTATATTGTATTTTTTGGGAAATTGTTGTATAAGAACTGCTGTTTCTTTAAGAAAATGATAACAAAGACATTGCAACTACAGAGATGTATCTTCTCTTTTTAAAAATCTTATTTACTATTTTTCCCAATTACATGTAAAAAACAATTTTAACATTAATTTTTTAAAACAATTTGCAGTTCTCACTATTTGATAGAAACTGCTGGGAAAATTAGAAACTAGTATGGCAGAAACTAGGTATTGACCCACACCTAACACCATATACCAAAATAAGGTCAAAATGAGTTTATGATTTAGACATAAAGAGATATTATAAACAAATTAGAAGAATATAGGATAGTTTACCTCTCAGATCTGTGGAAAAGGAAGGAATTTGGGACCAAAGAAGAACTGGAGATCACTACTGATCACAAAATAGATGATTTTGATTCTATTAAGTTAAAAAGTTTTTGTACAAACAAAACTAATGCAGAGAAGATTAGAAGGGAAGCAACAAACTGGGAAAGCATTTTTACATCCAAAGGATCTGATAAAGGCCTCATTTCTAAAATATATAGAAAATTAACTCAAATTTATAAGAAATCAAGCCATTCTCCAACTGATAAATGGTCAAAGGATATGAACAGACAATTTTCAGAGGGAGAAATTGAAACCATTTCTAGTAATATGAAAAGGTGCTCTAAATCACTATTGATTAGAGAAATGCAAATTAAGACAACTCTGAGATACCACTACACACCTGTCAGACTGGCTAAAATGACAGGGAAAGATAATGCAGAATGTTGGAGGGGATGTGGGAAAACTGGGACACTAATACATTGTTGGCGGAATTGTGAACGAATCCAACCATTCTGGAGAACAATTTGGAACTATGCCCAAAGAGTTATTAAACTATGCATATCCTTTGATCCAGCAATGTTTCTACTGGACTAATATCCCAAAAAGATCTTAAAGGAGGGAAAGGGACCCACATGTACAAAATTGTGGCAGCCCTTTCTCTAGTGGCAAGAAGTTGGAAACTGAGTGGATGCCCATCAATTGGAGAATGGCTGAATAAATTGTGGTATATGAATGTTATAGAATATAATTGTTCTGTAAGAAATGACCAGCAGGATGATTTCAGAGAGACCTGGAGAGATTTACATGAACTAATGCTGAGTGAAATGAGCAGAACCAGGAGATCATTATAAATGGCAAAAACAAGACTACAATGATCAATTCTGATGGACAAGGCTCTCTTCAACAATAAGATGATTCAAACCAGTGCCACTTGTTCAGAGATGAAGAGAACCACCTACACCCAGAGAGGACTGTGGGAAGTGAGTTTGGACTACAACATAGCATTTTTATTCTTTTTGTTGTTGTTTGCTTGCATAATGTTTTCTTTCTCAGTTTTTTTCTTCTTGATCTGATTTTTCTTGTGCAGCAACATACCTGTATAAATATGTATACATATATTGAATTTAACATATATTTTATCATATCTAACATGTATTGGACTACCTATTATCCAGGGGAAGGGTAGGAGAAAGGAGGAGAAAATTAAAAACAGAAGGTTTTGCAAGGGTCAATGTTGAAAAGTTATCCATGCATATCTTTTGTAAATAAAAAGCTTTAATAAAATTTTAAAAAAGGAAATAGTGTTTAATGTCTTCCAATTACCTGTAAAGACAGTTTTTTTTTAACATTCATTTCTATAAGATATTGAGTTTTAAATTTTTCTCCCTCCCTTCCTTTCTTCCCTCTCCAAGATGGCAAACAATCTGATAGAGATTATATATTTATATATATGCAGTCATGGAAAACATTTTCATATTAGTCATGTCAGGAAAGAAGAAACAAAATAAAAGGGAAATGCCACAAAACAATAACAACAGCAACAACAAAAGAACTATATATGTGCTTTGATTTCCTTTCCAAAACCATAGTTCTTTCTCTGAATATGGATAGCATTTTTTGGAATTGTCTTAGATGATGCATCGTATTGCTTAGAAGCTTCTCATCATTTCTTAAAGCACAATAGTATTCTGTCACAATCATATACAACTTGTTAAGTTATTCCCCAATTGATGGAAATCCCTTGAATTGCTAGTTTTTTGGCCACCACTAAAAGAGTTGTTATAAATATTTTTGCATGCATAGGTCCTTTTCCTTTTTGTTTTTTTACCTCTTTGAGATAGAAACCTAGGAGTGGCATTGCTTGGTCAAAGGGTATGCATGGTTTTATAGCCTTTTGGGCATAGTTCCAAAATTGCTCTCCAGAAATGATTGAATCAGTATACAATTTTACCAGTAGTGCATTAGTGTTTTAATTCTCCACATCCCCTCTAACATTTGTCTTTTACCAGTTTTGTCATATTAGCTAATCTGACATGTGAGGTAATAGCTCAGATTTGTTTTAATTTGCATTTCTCTCATAAATAATGATTTGGATCCTTTTTATATGACTATAGATAGCTTTGATTACTTTGTCTGAAAACTGCCTATTCATCTCCATTGACCATTTATCAGATATTAAGACAACTAAGATAAATTGGTTTTATTTCTCTAAATTTGACTCAGTTTTCTATGTTTGAGAAATTTTTAGAGAAACTCATTGTAAATTTTTTCTTTCTCACAGTAATTATTACCAACATTTTCCCACTCATTTCTTATTATTCTACTTTCTCTCCTTTTACCCTTTACTTTACCCTTTTACTCCTTTACCCAGTCCATGACTTATCTCTTAAATCTATTCTCCCTTCTATCAACTCCTCCCTGCCCCTATTTACTTTTATCCCTTTCCCTTCCTACTTTATTGTATGGTAATATATAGATTTCTAGACCCAATTGAGTCTGTATATTATTCCCTCTTTGAGCCAATTCCTATGGAATAAACCTCATGTGCTACCCTCCCCACTTTCCCCAGTTTCACTTCCACTGTAAAAATTTCTTTCAAGAATTTTTTATATCAAATAATCTATCTCTTTCTCCCTGTCCCTTCCCCCTTCTCCCAATGCATTCTTCTTTTTAATTTCTTAATTTTATTTTTTATATAATCATACAATCACATTCAACTCATATCTCTGCTTTGTGTCTATGTATACTCTAACTGCTCTAATAATAAGAAATTTTTTAAGAATTATAAATGTCATTTTCCATATAAAAATATAAACAGTTTAACCTCCTTGAATCTCTTATGATTTCTCTTTCCTTTTTACATTTTTATTCTGTGAATAATGTGGAATCTTTCTGTATGATTGGTTGCTAACTATGAATTTTTACCTGGAGTAAAATAGAGCTATTGGATTTTAATTTTCTCCCCTACTGCACTTTTTTCAGTCATCTTGTGCCTGTGGTAGGTCAGTCTTGACATTGTTAAAACCATGTCTTTCCTTTTTTCTTTTATAGAAAATGTCTATAATCAAGACAGGAAATTGTCTTTGAAATTTTTGTCATTGTAATACTAAATCTATTACTTAATAAATATGAAATATTTCTGAGTTGCTAAAGCAGAATGCAAGTATGAAAAATTTTACTATTTTTCTCCTGAATTTGTGATCATCTCCATATTCTAAATGACTGAGTGAATGAGTTCTTAGGCTTCCATTCCTTTGTAATAGTTGTATATTCAATGTAAGGTTGGGTCCTTAAAGAATCTCATTCTTTCAGTATGATATGATAATAGTATATATCCTCAAAAGAGAGGGATATGATAAACATGTAAAAATAAGATTTTAAAATTTTAATGTAGTAAACTCAGAGGAAGCAACAAAATTATTCTTTTTTTCTGAGAACAAGGATATCGATATGATTGGCTTCTAAATGTTTCAAATGGGATATACAGACTTTGAGTATGTTCTAGCAATAAATTCTCAAAATTAGATTAAGAATTTCATATGAAAAATTACATTAATAAATATAAAAATATTTTAAAATCACATTTTTTTCCTGCTTTGAAGATTCTCTCTAATAATATTAAGAGACAGAGGTGCTCATTTTTCCAAATCAGGCCCTCACAGATCCTTTTCAAAATTCTTCTTTCAGCCTGTTGATGGCTTTGTCCATAATATGTATAAGGTTCAGATAAAGATAGTAAGAACAAGTGGGATCTAAAAGCTGAAATTCTCTAAAGTTTCAGGTGAATTATGAATTCCTAATTTGATGTCCTATAGCTCTGTTGTTAGTAGGATTAGCTCTATAAAGTCTGAACTAATTTTCACCATATGAACTAGTTACTGAAAACCAAATTTATGATGTTATACTAAATTGAGTCTTGTTATTGTTAGATTTTAGCAGTATTAAATAGGGACTCTCTACAAGTTACCTAGAACCAGAAAAGTAAATCTATTAGAAGGAGAAGCTGCCCTGGGAAGGAAACCTATTCCATAATTTCCCAGGGAAGATGTTTTCAGGGTCCAGAAGACTACAGGGGACAGCTGCAACTCAAAATGACTTTTCTTATCATATGTACACTGGGAATGAGTTAACCAGGAACAAGGAGATTTGATGTTATTTAATACTGATGATCATTATTGCATTACTTTATTTTAATGTTTCATAGTGTTTATGTTTGCCTGCAAGAGGAGTATGCTCAAATTCCTCTTATTTATTGTTCAGAAATCAGGGCCATTCTTCCTGCAATTTGTGATCAACTAAAAGCCTGTCTTATGTTTACATTAATTTCATCTGACCAAAACTTGATTTATGAAAATAATGCTAACTTTATTATTCTTCAAGAAGCTAAAAGGAAGTTTGAGTTTACTAAAGTAATTTACTTATTTGTAAACTACCTTAGTTAACTGGTATTTTATCAGTCTCCACTCAATCAATCCATTGTGAACCCTCTAAATTAGTAGTTCAATTTGTAATTTAATTTACAGATTCTGCTTAATGATGTTTGTCTGCTTAAGGAATGCATGAGACTATGATTAGTTACCTAAGTTTATTCAGCTTTTATGGCAATAAAGGAAACATGGCATTATGATTTGTTTCTTTTTGTAATATTCACACAATGTACTTGTTTCCTAGTAAAAGTGTAAGTACTTTGATTTATACCCTCCTGAAACTAAAAAGCGTCTTTGTGCTCTTGAACCTTAGGATCCCTGACTTCTTTATGATTGTTAGATGCTTGGAAATTGTTACCTCCAAGAGCACTTCTGACCATTCCTTATACTTCTTCAAATCAGTCTCTTGACCCTGTCTCCTACAAGGCCATTATCCCTTTTTTACCCTAATCATTCAGTCACTTCAGCTCATTTGTAAGAATTTGATCCATAAGTTGTGAACTGATTCAACCATTCTGTAGAAAAGGACCCATATGTACAAAAAATGTTTGTAGTAATTCCTTTTGTGATGGCAAAGAATTGGAAATTGAGGGGATGCCCTTCAATTTGGGAATGGCTGAACAAATTGTGGTATATAAATGTAAGCACAATAGTTCTATAAGAAATGATGAGCAGATAGATTTCAGAAAAACCTGGAAAGACTTACATGAAGTGAAATGTCACAGTGTGACTAATATAGAAATTTGTTTCCATGATTTCACATGTATAACTTTTATCAGATTGCTTGCTGTCTTGAGGAGAGAGGAGGGAAGAAAGAAAAATTTGGAAGAAAATGTTGAATGTTGAAAACTATCTTTACATTTAATTGGAAAAAATAAAATACTATTTACCAAAAAACCTTAGAATACATGAATCTAATATTTACTACTTATGATTAACAAGGAATCAGGTATCACACTCAAGTGTGTTTAAATAATTGTCATCTGTTTTGGAGAAACAATGTGAAAAGCTCAAATACAATATGAAACATGAGAAAAAAGAATTTGATCCTTGCTCCTTAGTTTAGTCTGGATGCTGTGTTTATATAACATAAAGGAGGGGAAAGGTGTGAATCCAGAGCTACTCCATTTTGAGAATTATTTCATTTTATTCACATATATATGTCTACAGTCTCCCATTAGAGTTTGGAATGCAAGAAACCCAAAATTGAATGTGCCATGATATCATGTGTAATCTGTTCTGAGAAACAGCCTAACCCTACCCCACCCCACATCATATTATGCTCCATTCTAGAAGAAACCCCAAACCTTAAATTGGGTAAAAGATGTTTTTGTGCCAGATTACTTTTTATACTCAGTGACAGAGATCTTGACAAATCAATTTTACCCCATTGTCCTACCCTGAAACCTATATGATTATTCTATGCTAATTGTGCTGTATACAAGTCTTTGCATTTTGGATTGAGATTGTCTTACAGGCAAATTCAATATACTCTAGTTAGTTTTTTTTTTTCAAGGTAAAAAGCAGAAAGGAATTTTATTAAGATTTTTTTTATTATAGCTTTTCATTTGCAAGATAGATGCATGGGTAATTTGTCAGCAATGACAACTACAAAACTTTTTGTTCCATTTTTTCCCCTCCGTCCTTTCATGCCTTCCCCCAGATGGCAGGTAGACCCATACATGTTAAATATGTTAAAGTATAAGTTAAATACAATATATGTATACATGTCCATATAGTTATTTTGCTGCACAAGAAGAATCAGACTTTGAAATAATATACAATTAACCTGTGAAGGAAATAAAAAATGCAGGTGGACAAAAATAGAGGGATTGGGAATTCTATGTAGTGGTTCACACTCATTTCCCAGAGTTCTTTCCCTGGGTGTAAATGGTTCAGTTCATTACTGCTCCATTGGAACTGATTTGGTTCATCTCATTGTTGAAAATGGCCACGTCTATCAGAATTGATCATCATATAGTATTGTTGTTGAAGTAATCTCCTGGTCCTGCTCATTTCACTCAGCATCAGTTCATGTAAGTCTCTCCAGGCCTTTCTGAAATGATCCTGCTGGTCATTTCCTACAGAACAATAATATTTCTTAACATTCATATACCATGATTTATTCAGCCATTCTCCAATTGATGGACATCCACTCAGTTTCCAGTTTCTGGCCACTACAAAGAGGACTGCCACAAACATTTTTAACCATACAGGTCCCTTTCCCTTCTTTAAGATCTCTTTGGGATATAAGCCCAGTAGTAGCACTGCTGGATCAAATGATATGCACCATTTGGTAACTTTTTGAGCATAGTTTCAAATCACTTTCCAGAATGGCTGGATGTATTCACAATTCCACCAACAATGCATCAGTGTCCCAGTTTTCCCACAGCCCCTCCAACATTCCACATTATCTTCCCCTGTCATTCTAGCCAATCTGACAGGTGCATAGTGGTATCTCAGAGTTGTCTTAATTTGCATTTCTCTGATTAGTAATGATGGAGCATCTTTTCATATGACTAGAAATAGTTTCAATTTCTTCATCTGAGAATTGTCTGTTCATATCCTTTGACCATTTATCAATTGGAGAATGGCTTAATTTCTTATGAGTTAGAGTCAATTCTCTATTTATTTTGAAAGTGAGGCCTTTATCAGACAGAACCTTTGACTGTAAAAATGTTTTCCCATTTTATCACTTCCCTTTACTCTTGTCTGCATTCATTTTGTTTGTACAAAAACTTTTCAAGTTGATATAATCAAAATTTTCTGTTTTGTGATCAATAATTATCTCTAGTTCTTCTTTGGTCACAAATTCCTTCCTCTTCCACAGGTTTGAGAGGTAAACTATCCTATGTTATTCTAATTTATTTATAATCTCATTCTTTATGCCTAGATCATGAACCCATTTTGACCTTATCTTGGTGTACGATGTTAAGTGTGGGTCAATGCCTAATTTCTGGCCATACTAATTTCCAATTTTCCCAGCAGTTTTTATCAAACAGTGAATTCTTATCCCCAAAGCTGGGGTCTTTGGGTTTGTCAAACACTAAATTATTAAAGTTATTGACTATTTTGGACAAGTCACATCATTTATCTTAGATTCCTCATCTGTAAAATGAGCTGGAAAAGGAAATGACAAATCACTCTAGAATCTTTACCAAGAAAACTCCAAATAAGGTAACAAAGAGTAAGAGAGGACTCTGAAAAAAATGACTGAACAATACCTAGTTCTTTATTTATTTGTTTATTTATATGTTGTATCTTATTTATATGTTATATCTTTCTCCCTCATCTTAGAATATAAGTTCCTTGAGGGAAGAGGTATGGGAACTTGTTCATTTATATCTCCAGTGTTTATACTTAGTAAGCAATTAACAAACATTTGTTGGCTGAATGACATCCTCAAAGAGTTGGGAGGATCAAATGAGAAAACAGAATGATAACTGAGAAATAACCACCAGATTTAACAGTCAAGAAAGAGTTCATTAGCAACCCTGGAGAAAGCAATTTGTTGAGTGGTGGGGTCAAAAGTCAGAATGCTATGGGTTCTATAGTGAGTTTGAGGAGAATTATCCTATATTGCTGATTGGTTTAGAAAACAACCTAATAGGTTCTCTGGAGGAAACATACCTGAAACATAGAGATAAATAAATATTTAAAGTGAGAAGCTAGAGTAAAATTTACTCTATTTCAATTGAAGCATCCCCCAAAAAGTAGTAAAATTTGTTTGTAAAATTATAGATTCAAAGCTGGAAAAGACCTTTAAAATAATCTAACTCCCCATTTAACAAATGAAGAAAATGGGCCCAAATAGACTAAGTGTCTGGCCTTTTTAGACTCCAACCAACCTTTTCAAGCATATTTCATTTTATTCCCCTTCTTTATCTTACATCCACACTTAGTCTTCTTCCTATTTCCTGAATACAACAGTGTATCTCCCACCCATTTGTCTTTACATTTCTTTACTTAGGCTTTTTATCTTCTTTCAAGGATCTATTCAGGAGCCACTTCATTCAACTTTCTCATTGTTATTGCTTAGTCCCTCTTCAAATTATAATATTTTTATTGTCTCAAACAATGTACACAGAAACTTTAGGAATCAAGTATATATAGTCCAACTTGTGCTTCCCAAAAAAATGCCCATTATAATACCTTTGAGAAATGGTCATCTGGCCTTTGCTTAGAGAGCTCCAATGCAGGGTACCCTATCAACTGACAAAGCAATTCATTTCATAAACACACACACACACACACACACGCACGCACACACACACATACCTGCTCTTGTTGTTTAGCCATTTTAATCATGTTTGACTCTTTGTGACCTCATTTGGGGTTTCTCAGCAAATATGCTAGAGCGGTTTGCCATTTCCTTTTCCAATTCATTTTACAGATGAGGAAATTGAGTTAAATAGGGTTAAATAACTTGCCTAAAGTCACACACATAGTAAGTTTCTGAGATAGAATTTAAACACAGAAAGATGACTCTTCCTTACTCCAAGCCTGATACTCTACTATACCATCTAATTGTGTGTATGTGTATAGAGAGACATAGATACAGATACAGATAAAGATATAGTTATAAATAGATAGATCTATATATGTGTGTTATAATTCATGACCCTATTCAGGATTTTCTTGGCATTATAATTATATGTGATATTATAATTATATAAATATAATTATAAATTATAATTATATTTATATACATATATATATATATATATATATATATATATATATATATGTAGGCACACAAATGAAATTGCTGACAGCGAGTCCAGATTAACCTTTTTGAAATTTTTACTGATTCTAGTTATAGCCTTTGAAGTCAAAGAAAATAAATTTAATCCTTCTTCCACATGACAGATCTTTGAATGCTTGAAAATAACTATCATCTTTTCCCTAAGTCTTTTTTTTTTCCTAGGATAAACATCACCAAGTCCTTTCTTTAACTAATCTTCATATGACATAAAGTCAAGGCCCTTTACCCCCTGGTCATTTTCCTATGGCAGTTTTCTAGTTTATCAATGACATATATTCTCCCAACAGAATATAAGCTCTTTAAGACTGGAATGTTTTTAGATTTTTCCATTATGTCCTTAGTTAGCACTTACTCTCAGTGGATACTGTCTGGGGTAGGGGAAAGTGGTGATGTCAAGAAGAGAGGTAGATGTGGGGTAGAAGGACCATGATTTATTTTGGGCACGTTGAATTTAACTTTGAAAATTAAATTAGAAAATAGACTGGAGTAGAAATATAAATTTCAGAGTCATTTACTTAAAGATAACACTGGATAAAATTCTGGGTCTGGAGTTAGAAAGACTCATCTCTTTGAATTCAAATCTGATCTCAGACACTTACCCTGTGTGACCCTGTGTAAGTCACTTAACTATGTTTGCTTCAGTTTTCTCATATGCAAAATGAATTGGAAAAAATAAATGGCAAACTCCAGAGTCTTTGCTAAGAAAATCCTGAATGGGGTCATGAAGAATTGGACATGACTGAAAAACGACTGAACAGCATCAACAACTTAAAGATGAGAGAGAGACAGACACAGAGATATAAAGATGGAGAGAGAGATTCAGAGACAGACAGAGACAGAGAGCACCTAGAGAGAACCTTTGGGTATACACTCGTGTAAAACTGGAATATGAATGAAGTTCCATCAAAAGAGATAAAGTCTGAGTAATGTCATGAAAACCCTGGGAGAAAAGAGCATCTAGAAGACTATCACATATTCATTTGTTTCATTTTTTAAAAACCAGTTGATACTTTGTTCTTCAAAGGTAATAATTACTATAATTTATTATTAATTGTTATACTTTTTTGTAAGAGCCCTTTAATGTAATGGAGGCTAATCTGTAAATGTTTATAATGGGGACAAAACAGAACACATGAATAAAACTTTAAAAAATTAAACTGGTTTGCTATTAATTGGTTCTATCACCTCCCCAACTTTTGGGCTTACATTTGAGCCATTCTATTCCTCCAAGAATCAACCATTAACAAATATTTTTCCACCAATTGTTTCAAATAGTCAAATATTATGCTTGTCTTTTTTTCTTTACTGATTTTATATCTAATTTTGTAGATACCACATATCTTGTCATCACTTTTATTGACTTTATTAACTACCTTAAATATTCTTCAAGTAGCTTCATTTTGGCTTCTGTGCATCTATTGTTTTTTCTGGAAATTTTCACTGTATTGGGGCATTTTTTCATTACTCACTTTTTTGTTACATTTTATTTTTTAAGATGATTTTTTTTGCCTTTTTAGGTTGTTCTCTTTTACTAAGGCACAGTTATTTCCATTTTGAGGTGAAGTTGAGGAGATGAGCTCAGCCATAACCTCTTGTTTAGCCATTTTGGATTCCTCATTTCAGCTCTTCTATAACAGTCTATTTTCACCAATGATGTCATCAGAACCATCACATTTGAAACCCAATTCTTCAATTTATGAAATGCTGCATCCGGAAGTAAAAGTAACACAACAGAAATCAGAAATGTTGGGATTATCCCATTTAGCAACACAATCTTGAAAGCACTAGATGATCATTTTTACAAGATTTCAAGAGGAAGACACCCAAAGCATGGGGGGAAATAAATACTAGTAATGATGTTTCCCCTTGAAAGGGCAATTTAGAAGACATTCGTAAATATTGACCCATGTTTCTATTTGAAATCTTTATGAGAATGATCTCTATGTATCTACTGGGTATCTGATGAGAATGCCAAGGTAAAATTTTATAAGTTTTCTGATAGAAGACTTTAGAGTCATATAGTTGATAAAAAAAATACAGTTTATAAAAAATATCATTGTGTTTGATTACAAAAAAAAGCTTTTAACTCACTAGAGCAAATTGCAGCTTTAAAGATTCTCCCTTCCACAAGAAATCTCTTGTGTCTGTTGCAATCATATAGGATTCCTTGATAAATGCAACAAAGAAAACTCTATTCAGTGATTCTCTGTTATTAAACATTTCTCATTTTTATTCAATTCAGGACTAAAACAGAAATATACATATGCACAAAGGGAGTATTATTGTAATGGAGAATGTTCTATGCAAGATGCTAAAATGAGGAATTCCCTATCAATGATCCCTTCCAGAGGCTCTTGTTTGTGGGTAATCTTGTGTTTATTGCATCACTCCTCAGGAAAATAGGGACTTGTCTCCTCAAAGAGGTCCATGATTACCAAAAGGAGTTAACCTAACCATCCACAAATGAAACATCATATAAATTTTTTTAAAAAACATACTCTCCAGAAAATGATGCACACCTTGATGACCAGTCTATTGGGTCTGGATTGGTGACTGCAAATGGAGAATGAGTTAAGTCAGAACTGAACAGGGAAGATTGTGGGCTGCCCTATATTTGAGAAATTAAACAATGCTTTTAATTACCCCAAAATGACAAAAAAAAATCCTATCTCTGAAATAAGTTTTCTTGATAATACTAAATGGTTTTGAATTTGTAACTCAATAATCTTCTGAGCATCAAAGTTGCTGGTTAATACCAGGAAAAATACTGCTACATTGGTCTATCATTAAAGTACTAAAGTAAATAAACTGGGGCATGTTTTCACAGAGAACTTATACAGAAAAAGTAAAATAAAACATATTGTTCAGGTTATAAATGAATAGAAAATTAAATCATTAGTCTTGTGACAAAAGAGATGGACAGTGGATTGCTATATTAGTACTCATAAAATGTCCTTGAGAAAGGCCTGCAGCATTGGGTAGATTATCTGTGGAGGGTCTATGGAAGAACATAGATGTTACTTGCATAAGATGTAAAGGTCTTCAAGGGATTGCAATTTACAGTAAGTAGGAAGAATACATTGATGAAATCATAGATCTACTTAAGTATTTGAAGGCCAGGGTTCAGGATACAGGCTGAAGATCTGCTTTCTGTTCTCCTCTCTCAAGGGGCCAAAAACACTGGCATTTGGCATATGGGGGCAAAATCATAAGAACATTATAGGAGCAATAGAGACCTTCCTCCTGTACTGCAATCTCCAGAAAAAAGCCCTCATTGGACATGACCATCCTTTCCTTCTGTGGCATCTAGGTAACATTGAGGCTAGAATGCCACTTTTGGAGTTAGAAAGATCTTGGGTTCGAATTAGGAATTAGGTACTTACTGTAGTTGTACAACCCTACTCAAGTCAGTTGACTTATCTCAGCCTTTTTTCTCATCTGCAAAATTGGGATAATAATAGCACCTATATTACAATATAGTTGTGAGGATCAAGTGAGCTAACATAAAGTGTTTTACAAACCATGAAACACTATATAAATGCTACCTAGAACTTATTCTCCCCCTAACTTCAAATAAATCTCCGGATCACATAAGAACATCATGTATGATGACTTCTAAAAGAGTGTTCAGGCCTGAATGGAAATCCTACAAAAGTATATGTTGAATGAAACATACAATCAATCAACAAGCATTTATTAAGTACCTACTGTGTGCAAAGCACTATACTAAGTTGTGGGGGTGTGAAGATAAATTCTCTATCAATGCATACAAAAGGAATCCTTGGGGCAGCTAGATGGTACAGTGGATAGAGCACTGGCACTGAAGTCAGGAGGACCAGAGTTCAAATTTGATTTTAAACACTTAACACTTACTAGCTGTGTTACCCTGGGAAAGTCACTCCATCTCAATTGCCACTCCCTCTCCTCCCCCCACAAAAAGGAATCTTTATCCTACACCCATCCAGGCCATATGTAAACTGGGAAAAGAAGACTTTACAAAAAGAACTGGGAGAAGCAAATCTAAAGAGAAAAGAGAGAAAGGACCAGAATGGAGACAGAAAAAGAGGAAAAGTCTAGAGAGGAAGGGAAGAATGAAGGAGAAAGACAGGTTTCAGGTGAAAAAGAAGAAAACAACAGAGAAAGAAAATGGTCCTGGTAAAGGAAAAGGAGGAAAGATTGAGCCTTAGAATGAGAAAAGGAATTGTGGTAAAAACATGCTGAGGTCCAGAGAGAGGAGAACAAAGGTACAGAAAGATGAAGGTAGGATAAAGTAAAAGAGATGGAGTCAGAGCAGAATGGAGGAAATGAAAGGAAATGGGGAGAAAGGGGAGAAGGGAGAGACAAGCACAGAATGGTCTGAAAGGGTAGAGTAGAAATGTTGGAGCAGAGACTAAAGTGAGCTGGGAAGGCATGCTATATCTATTATTTATACATTTAATTTCCATAAAACTGCAGTTTGCCCATAAAATGAGAAGGGGCTGGAAGAGAAGGCATAATCTCTGTGTTTGCTTCTTGTTAGAATAACACTGATGAATTGTAGTAACCTAGTTAGCTAAGGGTGAGGTGAGGCAAGGTGTGAAAGACTAATAGGAATAGGGAAATAATTTTTTATATAAAATGGGAAGCATCAAGAGAGAAACAGACTTGCCATTTGGGAAAAAATGGAGCACAATCTCAGTCCCAGTATGTCCCTTATCTTTTTAAAAATTTAGTAATACAAAAAAGTTAAGCAGTTAATCTAAACAAGGTAACATATACGAAAAATCTCCTTGAAGTTGGCTTTTGCCAGCTTCAAAAGACTCTTAATGTTTGTAAACATCAGCTCACAGAGGTTTGCTTCTCAGGGTTGTGAAAATGTTATTTGGTCTGCTCACTCTGTGTAAAGATTAGAATGGATGGACAGTTTTGGATTGAAAATGAGGAACAGAAGGGAAAGAGGATGAAGATGATGGATGGGCAGAAGACTGAAGAGAATGAGATGAGAGGGCTATTGAAGGGAGGAGAAGGTGAGGGTATGGAGCTTGTGGAGCATAAGAGAAAAGGACTGAGAAGACAGGAGGAGTGGAGATGAAGCAACGGAAGAGAAAAGGAGGAAGGAAAGTGAGGACAGAGGACTGAGGAAGATGAAAAAGTTAAGAATGTAGGAATGGAGACAGAAGTGGGGAGATGAGGAGGCAGAGGGTGTGGGAGTAGAGAGAGGAAAGGAGCAGGGAAAGAATAGAAGAATAGGAAAAGAATGAAGGGACAAAAGCCTAAGTGGTGTGTGTGTGTGTGTGTGTGTGTGTGTGTGTGTGTGTGTGTGTGTGAAGAATGGAAAGGAGAAGTAAGAAGGTAGAGGGGGCAAAGAGGAGGGGAATGAAGGTTAGAAGGTTCTGAAATGAAGGGATAAGGGAGAAAAGATAGGAAGGCATGAGACTAAAGAAAATAAAAGAAAGATGGGGAGAGGAGAAGAGATGGAGGGGTAGAATTGCAGGGATGTAGGAACAGTTTGTGGAAATAAGAAAGTATGAATGAATGGGTAGGAAGCTGAAGAGGAGGAAGAGAGGAGTTAGGGAAAAGGGGAGAGTAGGAGATGGAGAGGCTGACCTAAGGGCCAGAGGAAGAGGAGGGCCCCTCCCTTGGAAGGTCTGGGCAAGATCAGAGATGGAGGCTCACCTGGGGCAGGCACCTCAATACGCTTCGCACTCGAGGTTCTGGAGTTACCGAGCCGTCTCTAGCGCAGGAGTCAGACCAGAGGAGAGCCGCAGACCCTACCCCTGAAGTCCGCTTATTCCGTTGGCACCAGGGGCCTGCGGAACCCTCGCTATCTCAGTGGTCCTCTGGCTGTAGCCGCTGCCTATTGCAGCGCTTATCTAGTCCAACAAGATGCCAGGGCAGCCTTACAAGGAGCGCTCCAGAGCCGGAGGACCCAGTGCGGGTGGAGGGGGTGGGGCGAAAAAGTTAAGGAGGTAGAAACAGAGCCCCATAGGGAGAGGAGGGGCTAGAGCAGGCGTGGTTAATTGGAGGGGTGGGACCAGAGACCCGCCCCTAGATGTAGGCAGTTTCCGCAGCTTACTTTGCCCCCAAGTCTCCACAATCACTTTCGATTTCTGGATCTGTGCGGCTTGTTGCCTTTGAGCTGGCGGGGAAGCAGAGCCACCTTCTCTATAGCTCGACCCCCAAACAGGAGCCCCAGGCCTGGATACGACCGTCTTTCACGGGGAGTGAGGGTGCAGTCCCAACCGGTCCATCCCTTCAGTGGATATCCCCTCTGAAGAACCAGAGAACCAGAGCTGGTCGTCTGAAATCACCAGGGTGAGTGCTCAAAACTTTATCCTGACTCACTCCTCAAACTTATACACTTTACTACTTTAGAGCTCATACAGTTTGTCCTCGTTCCTCCCACTCTCTATCCCCCCTTCCCCAATTCATACTGCCTCCCTAGAACTCAAAGAAATGTGTTCCATCTCCCTGAGGTCACTTGGGTATGTTCCTGCCCCCAGAGGATTTATGCCAGTTTGCCCATTCTCATCCTTCCTTATCTCCCTTGGGCATATGTAGCAGTTTGTCGCTCCCCACCTCAAGGACTGGCTCTCCTACGGATAAGTACAACTGCTGCAACAGCTACTGTAGATATAATGTTGATAGGTTGGCAAGGAGACATGTAAAAAGTCTCCATTTGGAGACTCAGGAGTCTCTTGCTAGAACAAAGATTAAAAATTATTTCTTGATCTCAATGTACCTTCTAAATCTTCCCTTCCTTCACCCCTTTGAGTTCCAGGGACCGCTGTGTTCTTGGTTGTCAGCATCATTCTCCCAGTAGGATTTAATTCCTATTAGATCATGGACTGAAGGAAAAGCAAGTTATTTGCCTTAATTCACCCCTAGGTCATTCTAAATGAAAGCCATTCTTTACTTATTTTGCTTCCACTCTTGCTAATCTTCCTTTTCTTAAATGTTTAGCAATCATTCAAGTGAAACTGTTTTCTCTAGTTACCAAAGATTTTTTTTTAATTTTTATTTATTTATTTCAAACATGCTTTTCTATTTAAATTTTGAGTTCTAAATTCTCTTCTCCCCCTTTCTCCATTTACTAAGAAGGCAATCAATAATGATATTAATTATACATGTGAAAATGTACAAAGTTTCCATGTTAGCCATAGTTCAAAAAAGAAGCCAAAAAGAAGATAAAGGAAGTGAGAAAATTATACTTCACTTTGCACTTGAAGTTTTGCAAACTCCAAGTTCTCGCAAGGTTTTTTTGAATTTTATTTTTCCATTTGTAATTGTCTTGGAATTCTTTGGAATTGTCTTGGATCATCATATTGATCAGAGATGCTAAGACTTTCACAATTGATCATTATTACAACATCATTACTACTGTGTGCAGTGATCTCCCATTTCTTCTCACTTCTCTTTGCACCAATTCATATAGCTCTTGCCATGTTTTTCTCATCTCTCTCTATCATTTCTGTCTTTAAAAAAAAATTTCACCCTAAGGCAATTAGAGTTAAGTGATCTACACAGGATCACACAGCTAGGAAGTGGTGTCTGAGACTAGGTTTTTTGCAAGTGATGATGGTACTTAATCTTGAGATTATGGAAAAAAGGAATAGATGAGGGAGACTATTCAGGGACATAGGACAGTTAAAAAGTACTATCTGGGTTAGGAGTCAGAGGACCTGGGTTTAAATTCTGGCACTCTCACTTCCAAACCTGTGTGATCTTGGTCAAGTCACTTTATCTCTTTAAGTCTCAGTTTCCACATTTGACAAATAAGTGGATTAAATGTGAGAATTTGTGATGCCCCTTTCTACCCAAATCTAGTCTGTGAGAGAGTTCAAGTCTGAGAAGTGGGATGAAATATTGTATGAGGGATACTTAGAATATAAGATATTTGTGAAACCCTCTCATGCCTATTAAGTTGGCAAAATAATAAAATGAATAAGAATTAGCATTTATATAAAACTTTACAAATATCATCTCCTTTAATCCAGATAACAATCTTGTGAAGTAGGTGCTACTGTTATGCCACATTCTCTTTGAACTGTTCTACCTCAGTTTCCCTGCACTAGTTTCCCTTATTGTCCTGACTGAGTTTCCCTGAATTTTTCTACCTCAGTTTCCTTAATTGTTCTACCTCAATGCCCTTTAGTTGTAAAACTCCCCCTCTGGTCCATTAAGACTGAAGACCATGTGCTCTAAGGTTATAAATTGTCAATGTGAGACTCAAGATGAGGGGGAGATCAGACTTCTTGGCTCCTAACTCCTTTTGCCCTCAAGAATTTATGGCACTACCCCTCTAAATATTCCAAAAGATAAGACTATCTGGGATACCTCATTCACATCCTTACTTCTGCTTATTCAGACATCCTGACTCTGGCTTCCAATTTCCCCCCATCCTGCTAGAACCAAATTTATGATCCTGAAACTTCCCACTCTTAATGTTCTGACTCTGTCCCCACCTTGGTCTACCCCTGTAGCTGAGCCATGTGGCTATATATTTCATTGAGAACTCACATTCACCACTGGATACTTTGAGACCAGAGTCCTGTCCAGTCAATTATACTCTCCATTTAATAAAATATTAAAAACTCTCTAATCTCTATCTTGCCTCAGTTTCTCCAGCATTACAGCTTGGAGGCCCCAGCAAGATATTAGAAGCTGAGAATGGGAATAGAGATTAGATTAGTTTCAGGACCATAAATTTGGTTCAGCAGGATAGGGGGAAACCAGAAACCAGAGTCAGGATGTCTGAATAAACAGAAGTAAAGATATCAATGAGGTATCACAGATAGTCTTATCTTTTGGAATATTTAGAGGGGTAGTGCCATAAATTCTTGAGGGCAGAAGGAGTTAGGAGCCAAGAAGTCTGATCTCCCCCTCATCTTGAGCCTCACATTGACAATTTATAATCCTTAGAGCAAATAGTCCTCAGTCTTAATGGACCACAGTGGGAGTTTTACAACTAAGGGGATTAAGGCAGAACAGTTAAGGAAACTGAGTTAGAACAATTCAGGGAAACTCAGTCAGGACAATTAGGGAAACTAGTGCAGGGAAACTGAGGTAGAACAATTCAAAGAGACTGTGGCATAGCACTACTATTATCCAAATTTTCCTGATGAGGAAACTAAAATTGACATAAGTTATATTACTTGTCCAATGTCACATAACTAATAAAAGTCAGCTCTTAATTTCAAGTCCAATTCTCTATCTACTATGCCTCCTAGCTGTTTCTAAAAAATCCAATGTCATTTGACTGTGGCAAAAAAGAAAAATGGTAGTGGAATTTTTATGGGGGAGGAGTAGAGAGTCCCAAAAATGGATTGAACAAGACAGGTAAAGGTAGAAGATGAGTTTAACCTTCAAATTAATTTATATATTTTTGGTCAATTTAATGATAAAAGTTTGATTTACATATGTTTTATTTTGCTTTTTTCCCCTTTTTGTATATATGAATGCTTATATCGGAGGGCTGACAACTATGTAATAAAATTATTTTTATTCAAACAAAAAAATTTATTATATAGTTGTCAAAATGATTCTTGTAGGAACAAAAAGGGTTACAGCAGATAAAAGGAGTGTGTAAAAGAGTATCATGTGAAATAAGACTGGAATGGATGGGTGGAGAACCTTAAATGCCAGTTAGAAAAGTTCATATTCTAGATTGTAGATAACTTGAAAAGTTACTGAACAGAAATGTGATCTGGTCATATCTGTATGTCATTAATCAACAAACATTAATTTAATGCTTTTACCTGTGCTAAGCACCAGGAATAAAGAGAAAGGCAAAAAATAATCCCTATGTCTTGGCAACTGGATAAAGAATGAGATAATTGAAATATTAGAGACAGGTTTACAACTTTAGAAGTTGTTACAGTAGTTCAGATTAGAAGTGATGAGGATTTGAAGCTAGAATGGTACTGGGAGAATAGAGAAAAAAATGAATTCCACAGATGATATAGACATAAAATCAGGTCTTGATAATTGTTTAAATCCAAAAAGAAATAGGTTATTTAAGGAGGAGGAGAAAATTTCAACATGGGTCATATTGAGTTTTAATTTCTGGCAGCACCTGAAAAGAGACTTAAAGGAAGAGAAAAATTTTATCTAACAGATGATAAAGGAAAAGTATCCTCCATCTGTGATACTTCCTGGACAAAGATGCAGCAGTGTTCAGCAAGTAATTGGAGAATACTTTGGGGAAAAACTTGGCTCAAGATGTAAATTTGGGAATTATTTGCATAGAAGTGATAAACCCTGGGAGTAACTAAAATTATCAAGGAAGAAAATTTAGAGAAGAAGGTGAGAAAAGAACCTTGTTTGGACACCCACACCTTAGGTGACAGGGTGAGGACATAGCACCAGGAGAAGAGAATTTTTTAAAAACTAGAGAATCTCACTGGAAGAAAAAATAAATAATGGCATGGGAAATAAGAAATAATAATTAAAAAATAAAACCTTCCCTTGATCATGTCATTGCCCAGTGTGGTAGTACTTTTCCACTTTTACATTTTTGGAAAGAATAGCCCTACTACTTCTCCTGGAATACCTATCTCTTCTGTCACTACTATCCATACTACTAAATCCAACGATCTTTTTTCTGCCATTATTTTTCTTGATCTCTCAAAAAAAAAAACAATTTTTGATACCATTGATAACCTCCTTTCTTATTTCCCATACCATTATTAGGGGATACTCAGTAATTGGAGAAATTGATGAACAAATTATGAGACATACTATTGTGATGGAAAAAATATCCCCTAAGTTTCCAAGCTACAATGAAAACAATTGTTATAAAAATTTTGATTTTTTTCTAATTAAAGCTTTTTATTTTCAAAATATATACCTGGATAATTTTCAATATTCACCCCTAAAAAGCCCTATGTTCTAATTTTTTCCCTCCCTTCTCCCCACCTCCTCTCCCAGTTAGCAAGTGATCCAATATATGTTAAACATGTACAATTCCTCTATACACATTTTCACAAATATGCTGCACAAGAAAAATCAGATCAAAAAGGAAAAAAATGTAAGCAAATAACAATAAAAAGAGTGAAAATACTATTGTGGTCCCTGTTCAGTTCCCACTGTCCTCTCTCTGGGTGCAGGTGGCTTTCTTTATCACAAGATCATTGGAATTGGTCTGAATCACCTCATTGTTGATGAGAGACATGTCCATCAGAATTAATCATCATATAATCTTGCTGTTGCTATGTGTAATGATCTCCTGGTTTTGCTCATTTCACTTAGCATCAGTTCATGTAAATCTTTCTAGGGCTCTCTGAAATCATCCTGCTGATCAGATGTTCTTAGATTTATTTAGAATATAGGCCCAAAAGTGGTATTATTCTTTCAAATGATAGGTACAATCTACTAATTTTTTGGACATTTTTCCAAATTGTCTTCTAGAATGGTTTGACCAATTCAAGGCTCCACCAAAAGTGCATTAATGTTTCTTTTTCTGAAACACTTCCAGGGGAGGTAACAGTGTTGGCAATTCAAATAGCAAAGTCCACAAGGAGGGGTATAGTGGAAGGGAAAATGAAAGTTTAGTTGGGGAAACAATTAAGGTAGAGACCTCTAAGAAATTTATGTTGCTCATCAGCATTGTATATTGAGCAAAATGTAAAAAATACCCCTATATTCAAGGTCTTTCATTTATAAGATACCTCAAGAAGTCTTTCAGATGAAATCTCCCTGTGCTCAGAGAACTATGGAAAAAAGTATTGGTCTCCCAGAGAGTCTTGGTTTTCTCTCCAAATCATTTCTTTCTTCTTATTTTCAGAACCAGTCCTGTCCAACTCCTTTCTTTCTCCTCTAATCATTGGCCTACTTATCATGCCCACCCTTTAACACAGTTCCTTAGTAAATGTTTACTAAAGTGCTTAATAAGTGCTTTGTTTCCTTCCTTCTTTTCCTTCCTTCTTTCTTTCCTTTCCTTTTTCCTTTTTCTTTTCCTTGATTCCTTCCTTCCTTCCTTCTTTGCTTCCTTCCTTCCTTCCTTCCTTCTTTTCTTTCGTTCTTCTCTAACTTTTCCTCGATCTTTTCTTTTCTTGTACCTAGCCATTCAACAGATTCAGATGAGTACTTTGAGATCAGAAAAGACTAGAAAATTTCCCATGTGTTCTATCATAGTTGTGGAGCAGTGGAACATTTTTAGTTGTATTACAATTAAATAATGTGTAGGGAATAAAAGTAGATTGATTTGATTATATTAAAAACAGATGATGTTTGTATAAGAAAAGGAAATGCTTCCAGAATAAAAAGAGAAAAAAACAGATTAAGAATACAATCTTGATGATAAGAACTTTTGACAAAAATTTGATAGCTAAAATCAATACCAATTTAATAAGAGCTATTTCCAAACACCAGATTAATGGTTTAAGGACATGAATAATTATTTTTCAAAGAAGAAACACAAACTATGTAGAGATTTCAAGGGATGTATTTAGGTTCCATGTATGAAAAAAATCTCAAATCCAAAAATGATGTGGACTTTCTTAGGAGACAGTAGATTCCTTGTCCCTGAAGATATTCAAGTGAAAGCTTAGCTACCTATTTGTTAGATGTGTTTCAAAGGGAATTCTTGTTCAGAGATTCTGTAAGCAACATGGTTCTGATCAGGATAACATAAGCAGGTATTAGGATCTTCAGTGAAGGAAAAGGTTGTTGCTAAATGAGTGTGTTTCAGGGATGGGTCCAGTATGGGGAAGAAGAGAAGGAGGAAGAGGAGGAGGAGGAGGAGGAGGAGGAGGTTTTTTCCATTTGTTGGAATCTACTTGGTATAGCTTCTAATTATAGATTACAGATGAATTATATCTCAGGAGAGACTTATATCTCAGGAGAAACACAAGTTTAGTTGCCTTATTTCAATTTCTTTCTATTTTACCTCAAAAATAGAAAGTCATTTTCTGATGAAACTTTCTTCACCTTCTCAGGAAGCATACCAGATCAGCGATTTTATCAAAATCCTGACTAGAGTCAAAACAAGGACTTCTTGAGCATGGGACAAATTCAACTGGGGAGGGCAGTTGTTCATAGAGGACATTCTATCTCAGATTGTTGTTGCTTCTCTTTTGCTCTTGAAGGAGATCAATGGCATCAAGAAGGTGATGTTTTGACTGGCAAGTGAATTGGATTTAAGTGAGACAGGACTGTACAGTCACCATCCTCGTTCTTTTTTTCTGGAGCTATCTAGGTCCATTGACAAAATATAGATCAAGTATGAAGGACAAACAACAATTTGTGAGTAGTAATAGCTGCTCCTCTAGGGAACACAATGATTCATTTTCAGTTGGGCAATGCTTCTTTTTCCTTCCTTTTTACCTCAGATATAGTCCTGCTGCAAGAGGGAGCAATCCATCCATAAGACAGGAGGTCTTTGACTAATTTTTTTAGGTCATGGTCCTTTTGGCAGCCTGGTAATACCAATGGACCTTTTTCACAGAATAATATCTTTAAATTCATAAAACATGGCTATTTTCAACAATGAGGTGACTCGAGCCAATTCGATTTATGATGGAGAGAGGACTATGGGAATTGAATATAGATCACAACATAATATTTATTGTTGTTTGCTTGCTTTTTTTCTCATTTTTTTCCATTTTGATTTGATTTTTCTTGTGCAGCATGATAAATGTGGAAATATGTTTAGAAGAATTGCACTTGTTTAACCTATATTGGATTACTTGCAGTCTAGGAAAGGAAGTTAGGGGGAAGACAGGGAGAAAAATTTGTAATACAAGATTTTACAAGGGTGAATGTTGAAAACTATATTTGTGTGTATTTTGAAAAAGCTATTATTAAATTTTTTAAAAAGAAATGGGATGTCTAGAAAAGCAAAAAAAGTCATAAAATGCATAGGATTACAAATGAAATCAATTATTAAAAGATGCAATTTTTCCCTTCCAAGTTTATGAACATCCTAAAATATATTCAAAGGTCTCTTAAGGGATCCATGAACCCAGGTAAAGAAATTCATGCCCTGGAGAGTTCTAATTGTTCCTAGTCCCTAATATTTTCTTACTCCTTCTCAGTCCACATGAGTTAAATATAAGGGTAGCTATTCTGATTACTGACCTTAGATATCCAAACTCTATGCAGTTAGAGTAAGTGGAAGGCAGTGGAGGTGGGAGGCAGAGATGGTGACAGACTCCAAGAGAATCTGCTATGACAGAAGCCTAAGGTGACCAGAGACAACGGAGTCTGCTCCCAACCCAATGTCCCACCAAATTGACAACCTGATGAAAAATTCTGATCATAATATTTGCCTTAGTTCTTGCTGTGCATGACATTCCCTGTCACTCCACTCTTACTATGCAACTGATTCCCCTTTTCAATTATTCAACAAGCATTTATTAAGCACCTACCCAATGCCAATCACTATTAGACTCTGGGAATAGAAAAGTAAAGGAAATAGAAATAGAAAAAAAAATTCCTGTTTTCAGGAATCTTATAGTCTATTAGGAAGAGAGTGATAAATAAGCACAAAATAATGTAGAAACAAAAATATTGTTGATGATGTGGTAGTGTGAGAAGGAAATTAGCATGCACAGGAATCAGGATAGGCAACATGTATAAGGAGACATCAGTTGACCTGAACCTTCAAGGAATTCTAAGAGGCAGGAAGGAGGATAAAGTATATTCCAGACAGCTAACAGCTTGCACAAAAGCATGAGGTTGGGAGAAAGGATGTTGTCCAACAGAAAATAAGCCTATGTGGCTGAGACACAGAGCATGGGGAAAGAGTAATATAGAATTAATGTGAAAACTTGGATGGGAGCTAGACCATGAAGTGTTTTGCATGCCAGGTAGAGGAGTCTGTATTTTATCCCACAGTAGTAGGGACCATTTAGAATCTATTGATCAGAGAATTGACATGATTAGACTTGTGCTCTGTGGTTACCAACCTCACAACTATCTGGAGAGGGGAGAGGCTTAAGGTGGGGGAGACCAACTAGGAGATTATGGCAGAGAATTCAGATGAGAGATGAGGAGAGCTTGTTCTAAGGAGGTAGCCATATAGATGAAAAAAGGGGGGGAATGACTGGAAGAGATATTACTGAGCCTCTTATGTCTTTTTTCCTCAGGTATAATGGAGACCAGCAGGTGCTCAAAGGCCTTTCTCTTCAAATTCCTTATCTCCTTCCTCCTCCTTGACATGCCTACTCAAGTTTCAGGTAAGGATAGCTCTTAGGTTTTTTTTAAATACCTCTCAGGACCTTGTCATAAGGATTGAGCTATGGGAATTCTGGCCTCTTCTCTCCTTACAAATCAAGCCATTCCTTCTTTACTGGAGGAACTTACCTCCATGTCCACAACCAGTCCTTTTCTCCAACCTGACATTATCTCATTGTCCTTATCATCCTGCCTCTTTCCCTCCTTGTGCTCCCTCCCTCCTTCCCTCTGGCTCTATTCATGGAGTTTTGGACTCTGTTCTCCTGCTCCTCTGTATCCTGGAGTCCAGGATACTGGACTCTTTTCTGGGTCCTTTTCTCCCACCCTTTTCTAACCCTATGTCTCTCTCTTCTTTCTGTCTGAACAGGAGCTTTCTTAGTGTTTGGACCTACAGCACCTCTCCAGGCTCCGATAGGAGGAGAGGCAATGTTATCATGTTACCTGTCCCCCGCTCAAAGTGCCCAGCATATGGAAATGGTCTGGTCCAAATCCCAGGATATAGTGCATCACTATCTAAATGAAAATGATGATTTCACAGACCAGTCACCTAATTACCAAGGGAGAACTAAGCTGATGAAAAATGCCATCACTGCCGGGAATGTTACATTGAGAATAGAGGATGTGAAACCTTCAGATGCGGGACAGTATAAGTGTTATTTGAATGATTATAGTCATTCAGCAGAAGCATTCATGGAGCTGGAGGTCATAGGTAAGGTCACAAATTGAGGTTTGTTTTCCTTGGATTTGTTTTAATGTATCAGGAAAAGCATGGCTTGCCTGTTCATTTATTCAACAACAGAAGTTTACAAGAGACCTGCCAGGCCTTCAGTGGGGTGCAGAAAATATTATATATATATATGTATATATATATATATATATATATATATATATATATATATAAAATGATAAAATATACCCTCAGAGAGGCTACTGTCTAGGCAGGGAGTTCATCATGTACTTAAATATCTATCACACAAAGCAGAAGTGCCAAGCAAGAAAACTTTTGAGAGAGTAATCCCTTTCATTTAGGCAGATCAAGGAAGACTTCAAGAAAGATGGGAGGAAGGAAAGCAGTTTTTTGGGAGGATATCATATGTCTATAATTCATCTTAACTGACTGATGGTATCCAGTTCAATGATTCTTACCTTTGATGGCAAATTCTTCTCCTGCTCATTTTACATATAAGGAAACTGAGGCAAACTGGGTTAAATGACTTTTCCAGAGTCACACACAGCTAGTAAGTGACTGAGGCCAGATTTGAACTCAGGAAGAGCAGTCTTCTTGACTCCAGACCTGAAACTGTTTCTTTTGTATCATCTAGCTGCCCTCTATGATATATAGTTACTGGTTAGATAATAAGACTTATTCACCAAATACTTCAAGAAAAAGAAAGCCACTTCACAGTATCAGAAAAGGGAGGATCAATAAATCCATAACAAAGATGAATTTTCACTTTTTATAGACATTATTCATTCTTTATTTTGGCTTACTCTCTTAATTCACACATGCACAAGAGCTTTGTTGGTTAGTAAAGAGCTCTTCAAGGCCTTTAGGATTGGACTCTCATTGGGTGCCCTTGTTACACCTGCAATTCACACTTTACCTATAGACCCTCATTCTGCTGTCATTAGTATTCATGATTTCTACAACAGAAAATACAGGAAACTTCTATTTAGTAGAAAGAAGAGAAACAAAAGATGAATTCAGGGAAAGCCTGTATGAGGGCAGCCCCAATTCCACCTGAAGCCTAAGATAGAGTTTGTATTTCAGAGCCACCAACCCTGTTTCAGACCTATCCTATCTGGTGGAGTGTGATTGGCATCCTGGCATTGGTACAGCTCAGCATCCTCATTTACTACAGCTGGAAAACCTACCAGTACAGAGGTAACTTCTGATTGGGAAGAAAGGAGTTCGGGCAGTTAATCCTTCAATTAGCATTTAAATGCTTACTATATGCTAAATACTGTGCTAATCCCCAGGAATAAAATTCTAAGTACAAAGCAAGGCAGTCCCTGCTCTCAAGGAGTTTACTTTCTAATCAGGGAAGATAAATTGTAAAAGAAAAAGGAAAAGGCAATTGAGACAAAGGTTGCACAGGAGGCAAGACTAGAGAAAATCCAGAGTACAGCCTAGAATAAAACTCTCCTGACCTCTCCTTAAATGGAGTATGTGAGAAGAATAATCCAATCCAGAAGGAGAGGTCACAAGGGTTGGAGTGAGGCTTCAGAATGAAGAACTTGGGTAGTGATGGAAGTCCAGAGTTTAGCTTGGAGAAGAAAGAGAAGAGACTAAGAAAAAATATGAACCCTCATGGTCTTTATCCCAAATACTCTGAAGTTTTGCTATAGATTCTCAGGCAGTGGGTACTGTGGCCTTCAGACTTTGTCAGGAACTCCAGGGATGCAGAAGAGGAGGCTGAGACTTAGTTGGTCAATCAATTAGTTCTGGAAGCTGCCTCAGGGCCAGTCAGTGAGTGTCCCAGGTCTGAGGAAGAAGGTAGTCAGGACAACCTGAATTTAATGGTCCCCCTGGCTGGAGTGAAGTGGTGAGGTGGGTTGATTAGGAGCCCTGGCAAGAAGTCCACTGAGAGATTCTGGACCTGGCCTTTGTGTTTCAGGGAATTTCCTAGTCCAATGGTCTCATAAAATGGGAGTGGTGACCCTGGCAGTTTTTTGGTGTTTACTGATGGGCTTCCTCATTTACTACATTGTGAATATGTCTGGTTGTAGAGGTAAGTCCTTCCTGGGTGTTAGAGGGTCTCTGTCCCTTTGTGGCTCACCAGACCAGGGCTGGCAGAAGGGACAAGGGCAGAGCTTCGATTCCTCACTGGCCCTCCTGAGCTTCACCCTGAATCTTGGGAGGAAGAAGAAGTGCTATGTTTCCCAAATGCTATCACTGGAGTTGTATATATGTTGAAAGTGACATTGGGATAGTGACTTTGGTGTGAGGCCCAGGGATGGGACTCTGCTGTAGTTGGGGACGCGGGAAAGAGGAATCTTTGGTTAGGAGTAGGGGAGGTGGAAGTTCTGAAAGGAGATTTAGAAGGCTGCTGACTGCTTAGGACTTATGATTTTCAGGCATAGAAGACCTGGAAGAGTGGGTATACAAGGACCAGGTGTATTTGGCGCTCTTGACATTCCTTCCTCTACTGCCAACGTTCCTGTTTGTTTCTGTTGATTTCTATGGCAAGCGCAAGGCAAAAGGTGATTAGAACCAACCTGGGGATGTACTTGGGTTCAGGTTCCCTGAAGAAAGACCAGACAGAAATCTGGACAATCTTCCTTTCCCACAACTGCCCTTTAAACATAGCACCAAAGATCCTTTTAGCCTCAGAGTTCAGGTTCTAGGGAGGCTGGACCTCTGTAGCTTCCCTCATTCTTCAGCAGATTCAAGGATCTAAAGGATCATAATGGACTTTAAAGTCCTTTCTTCTTCTCTCTCCTTCTCCCTTATCCGAGTCACCAAGCACAGATCCATATTAAACTTTATAATACAGACATCTAGGATTGAATGTGATACTCATACCAGAACTCCCCCAAGGCTTTAGACAAACAGACCCCTGATGCTCTCTAGCCTTCCCCATAGCTCTCTATTTTTAAATTCTTTTCTTACATATTCTCACTTACGTCTTCCCTTGCTTTGTCCACTTCTAGAGAAAAACGATCAAAACCAATCTGGAAACAACCCGGCAGGTAAGAAATTCTGAGCTCCTATCTCCATCTACCCCAGTCTTATTCCTTGTCCCCCAGTAAGTCAGGGATGTTCTTAAACAGCCAATTTTTCAGAAAAAGGAAGAACTCAAGCCAGATTTCTAGTCCCTCCAGAGCCTTGGTCCTTTCTCCTCTGCTCCCTCTTTCTGACTTTTGCATCACTTGTAAGTATTTCCCAAGGTCAGAGGTCTGCAGAATGCCAGGCTCTTTCTAGAAGTAACTCAGAGGAACTTTGTCCTTGCCCTAGGAATTCATTTGCCCTTTGTAAATACAACATTGAATCCTAATTCAAGCCCAAACTTCATACTGTGCTCCTGTCTTTCCTGTTTCCTTCTAGACCTGAAGTCTAGCATTCTATTCATTAATTAATTCTAGAAGACCTGGTTTCAAATCCTGTCTTTGACATTTATCCACTGAACCTCAATTTCCTCATCATTATGGTCATGGTACTAATTTAAATGTTACCATCCTGTTACATTAATTCATGTTTCCTCTCAGGAACAAGGTTACAGCAACTTAAGAAAATAAAAAATTCTTAGGGACCAGTTTGGAAAACAGGATTCAGGAAAACAGGATTCAGGAGATCGGGATTCAGAACCTATCTTCAGAACCAATAGGTTCTCCAGCACCCCCAAGCTATTTTAGAAGCCTCTGACCATTAGGATACTTTCTACCACAAATATATTCAAAATTCCTCACAATTTTTAATTTGGTTATGTTTTTATGCAGAAGGTATACCACTGCAGGAATCTCAAGAAAGAAACAATTAATAAGGAGCAACAACCATACACTATGTGACTTGGCCCTAATATCATCGCAAAGGAGAGGATTTAATCTTGTCTCCATCATCCCATCATACACTCCCCTCACTCTCATCCTTCCTTCACATTCACATGCCTTATTAAACAGAGGTTGGATATTGGGGATATTGTAAAGGGGCTTCATGTAATTGGGGAATTCCCTTGTTATCTTTTTCTCTTGAAATTACTATGAGTGTGTATGGGTATGTCTATTTTCATCTGTAGACTTAAGGTAACTCTTTTTTTATATGTAGGCCCCCCCCCCCCAGAAGTGTTTCTACAGATTTAAGATATTTGTGGGTCTGCATAAAGGTAAAACCAAAGACTCAAGTCCTTACTCATGTGTTTATTTTAATTAGTCAGAGTACATAATTCAAGGCAAAGGCATTTGGTTAAAGAGTATGTATGCCTAATTTCTGCCAGACTGTTTTCCAATTTTTCCAACAATTTTTCTTTTTACCAAATAATGAATTTTTCTCCCTAAAACTTAAAATTTTATTCTGTTCTATTGATCTTCCTTTGTATTTCTTAACCCCAGTAACAGATAGTTTGGATAATTACTACCTAATAGTAAATTTAAGATCTGGTAATGTTAAGCAAACTTAATATTTTTTATTAGTTCTTCTAATGTACTTGAACTTTTGTTTTTTAAAATGAATTTTGTTACTATTTGTTACTTATTCATTAAAATAAAATTTTGGTATTTTAATTGAGTAATTTAATTATATTATACATATTAATCAGTATAGGTAAAATTACATTTGTATTGTATTGGTCTTTCCTACTCATGGACAATTAATATTTCTTCAATTTATTTAAATCTGATTTCATTTTTGTAAAAAGGTTTTTTTTTTTAATTTGTTATGGCAGGTATACTCCTAGTTATTTAATACTGATTAGAGTAATTTCTCTACAAATGACCTATTTACAGAAGAATGATTTAAAGACATTATGCTTTTCTTTACAAAGATAATAGTTATTTCAAATAGTTTATCTCTTACTATGCTTTCTTAAAGATTTTTGTTTGTCACACATGAATACAGATGATTTATGTTACTTTGTTAAAATTATTTATTGTTTCAACCAAGTTTTAAGTTAAGCCTTTGGGATTTTCTATGTATATTATCTTATCATCTGCAAAAAGAGATTGTTTTATTACCTTGTTTCCTATTATGATGCCTTCTATTTCTTTTTCATCTCTTCTTACTCTTGCTAAGATTTCTTTTTTTTTCCTTTTTGAAGATATAACAAATCTGATTTTTTTAAATATAGCTTTTTATTTACAAGATATACGCATGATAATTTTTCAGCATTGATAATTGCAAAACCTTTTGTTCCAATTTTTCCCCTCCTTCCCCTCACCCCCTCCCCCAGATGGCAGGTTGACCAATACATGTTAAATATGTTAAAGTATAAGTTAAATACAATATATGTTTACATGTCCATACAGTTATTTTGCTGTAGAAAAAGAATCAGACTTTAAAATAGTGTACAATTAACCTGTGAAGGAAAATGTAGGCAGACAAAAATAGAAGGATTGGGAATTCTATGTAGTAGTTCATAGTCATTTCCCAGAGTTCTTTAGCTGGGTATAGCTGGTTCAGTTCATTACTGCTCTATTGGAACTAATTTGGTTCATCACATTGTTGAAGAGGGCCATGTCCATCAGAATTGATCATCATATAGTATTGTTGTTGAAGTATATGATGATCTCCTGGTCCTGCTCATTTCACTCATCATCAATTCATGCAAGTCTCTCCAGGCCTTTCTGAAATCATCCCGCTAGTCATTTCTTACAGAATCTTTATAAGATTTCTAATGCAATATTGAATAATGTTAATATCAGTGGGCATGCTTGATTTTACTGGGAAGGGTTCTAGCTTATTTCCATTACAAATAATGCTTGGTGATGATTTTGGACAAATTTATCAATTTAAGGAAAAATACATTTATATCAATACCTTGAAGTATTTTTAATAGAAGTGAATGTTGTGATAGAAGTGAAAGCTTAGCAAAAGCTTTTTCTACATTTATTGATAAAATAACATAATTTTATTCCTTTTATTATTCATATAATCAATTATGTTTATAGTTTTCTTTATGTTAAATCATCCCTGCATTCCTGATATAAATCCCACTTAGTCATAAAGTACAATCTTTGTAATATATTATTGTAATCTTTTAGCTAGTGTTTTATTTAGGATTTTAAAAATTCATTTTCATTAATGAAATTGGTTTATAATTATTGTTATTTTTATTCCTTTGGATTTAGGTATCAGTATCATATTTGTTTCATAAAAGGAGTTTGATAGGACCCTTTTTGTCTATTATTCCCAGTAATTTATTTGATATTGGAATTAGTTGGTCTTTAAATGTTTGATAGAATTTACTTGTAAATTCATCTGGTCATATTGCTTTTTTCTTAGAAAGGTCATTTATCTTGTGTTCAATTTCCTTTCTAAAATAGGTCTATTTAGATATTCTATTTTCCTCTTCTAATCTAGGCAGTTTGCATTTTTGTAAATATTCTTCCATTTCACTTAAATTGTTAAATTCATTATTATATGATTGGAAAAAATAACTCCTCATAATTGCTTTGATTTTATCCTATTTAGTAATATATTCACTCTTTTCATTTTTAATTCTAGTGATTTGGTTTTCTTCTTTCTTTTTAAAAAAATAATATTAACCAATAAATTGCCTCTACCCTGTGACCCAACAATACCACTACTAGTTCTATTTCTAAAAATGATTAGAGAAAAAAGAAAAGAACCTAAGTTTTCTAAAATATTTATAATACTTCTCTTTGTGGTTTCAAAGAAGTGGCGATTCTAGAGATTCCCATTAATTGTGGAGTGACTGAACAAGTTGTGGTATATGATTGTGATGTGATACTTCCATGCTATAAGAAATGGTAAGTTCAATGATCTTAGAAAAAATTAACTTGCACAAAATAATGGAGAGCAAGATGAACAAAGCCAAGAGAATATTTTATGCAATAATAACAACAATATTGTTTTAGGAATAAGAATACCTTTGAATAACTAAATCATTCATATAAATTTATATCAATACATTATTAATTACAGAGAATCTTTGAAACAAAACACTGTATCTAAAGAAAGAACTGATAAATAGAAATATGCATTGAATGATTTTATATAAATGTGTACAAACACATGTCTTATGGTTGCCATCTTTAGAATGGGAAGGAAGGAGGAAAGAAAAAAAGAAAAATTTAAAAATTACATGATAACTCTATTATATGTTTAAAAGGAATACCAAGTTGAACATAATAGATTTGCAGTACCATATACAATCACTTTTTTCCTATTCTCCTATATTATGGAAAGGCTTATTTTATTTCTAAAATTCAGAATAAAATAATATATATATATGTATATACATATACATATATATACATGCATGTATGTATATATATAGCAAGAAAAATAGGGATACAATGCCTTACCCCTAACAACAACCTGGTCTTACTGTACCCCTCCCCACTCCTTACACCCACATAGCATCCTGGAAAGAGTGGATGTGTATGAAAATCATACACAAAGACACACAAATAGGGTAAATGTACAACCAGGTAAAACTATTGTTGTGCTAGTCTCAAAGTCCTTATGGTTTCCTAGTTATGTTTGACCTCATCTATGTGGGTTGTCTTCATTGGACATAAGGTCACCAGTCTTCTGTCTATCACCAATTTCTGGGCTTTAAATTTTAGGATCATGATGGCCTAAAAAAAGATGATGGCCATCTTTTTCATCATAGTCAGAGTCCATAAGACTTCATGCCCAACTGGAAGGCAAGGCTGGGGTTAGTACCTGCAGTCTGAGATACTCTTGAATTTTAATTCCCTGTATCTGGTGCTGAATCTTAGTCATTTATATAAGACTTATAAGTTAGAACTTCAGGAGCTCCTCTCTGGTTTGACATACAGATGAATTTGAAGCAGACCTAAAGCTAAGTGAAGAAGGCAATATTGTTTCCCTCTCCCTCTCACCCCCATTTCTCCCTTTATTATATATACCTGTCAGTAGCAAAATCATCTGGTTTTGGTGCTGTATTTTGATCTCTGAAAAACATTACTTCTTGTTATTCCGTTGTTCACTCATATCTTATTCTGTGACCCCATGGGCCATCATACTCCAGGCCCTCCTGTCTTCCACTATTTTTCCCAAGTCTGTCCAAGCTCATGTTCATTGCTTTTAGGAATACTACCTATACATATCCCCTGCCATCGCCTTCTCCTTTTGCCTTCAATCTTTCTCAATATCAGGTTTTTTCTCATTAGGTCCTGTCTTCTCATTACATGGCCACAATTAAGCTTCAACTTCATTATTTGATCTTCCAGTAAATAGCCTGAATTTATTTAATTTTTAAATAAATTTTGAATGTAATTTAATTTTAAATTTTAAATGTTGACTGCTTTAATCTCTTTGCTATCCAAGGGACTTTCAGAAGTTCTACAATTCAACAGCATCACTTTTGTAGCATTCAGCTTTACTTACAATTCAACTATAATGCTGGAGAAACTGAGTCAGGAGAGAGATTAGAGAGTTTTTAATATTTTATTAATTGGAGAGCACAATTGACTGGACAGGACTCTCGTCTCAAAGTATCCAGTGATGTATGGGAGAATCCCAAATCCTCATATACCTTTTACAAACAAAGAAGGGGAACGAAGCGGGAAACTTCTTCACAGACCCATTTGGTTCTGTCAGGATGGGGGGAGACTATAAATTCTTACTAAAAGCCAGAGTCAGGATGTCTGAATAAACAGAAGTAAAGATGTCAATGAGGTATCTGGGATAGTCTTATCTTTTGGAATATTTTAGAGAGTTGGTGTCATAAAATTCTTGAAGGCAGAAAGTTAGGAGTCAGGAAGTCTGATCTCTCCCTCATCTTGAGTCTCACATTGACAATTTATAATCTTAGAGCAAATGATCTTCAGTCTTAATGCAGCAAAGGGGGATTTTACAACTAAGGGGATTGAGGCAAAACAGTTAAGGAAACTGAGGTAGAGCAGTTTAAAAAGACTGTGGCATAACAACTCTCAATAGGCATACAATAATACTGGAAAAGTCATGCTACCTTTTTACAATTTGTACTGGAATACAAACTTCTTGAGGGCAAGGACTGGGTTTTGGTTTTTGTTTTTGTCTTTACATCTCTTATGGCAGGGGTCCTCAAACTTTTTAAATAGGGGGCCAGTTCACTGTCCCTCAGACTGTTGGAGGGCCAGACTATAGTAAAAACAAAAACTTTGTTTTGTGGGCCTTTAAATAAAGAAACTTCATAGCCCTGGGTAAGGGGGATAAACCTCTGCAGCTGCTGCATCTGGCCTGCGGGCCATGGTTTGAGAACCCCTGTCTTATGCCTAGCACAGTACCTTGCATAAAACAAATACTTTATTTATTTATTTATTGAATTAAAATGGTGTTTTTTTCCATATTTGGAATTCTAGAAATTTATAAGATATATGTGTCCCTATATAAATTAAATCCACATGACTCAAGCTAAATTGATAGTAATCTCTGGAATCTGGTCCACCTCTACAGAGAAGATGTGACCCAAGGATCCTGCCTATATTGCCAACAAATAAGTTATGGGTGAGAGACAAGAAGGACCCCAGATATTTCAAAACTGGATGATCATTCCTTCAGTATCTGAGAGAATCTTTGCACTAGAATTATATTTATCTACTTCCTCAAATGATCTGGTCTGAAGTTGTGATGCATAAGGGTGTAAAAGGAAAGCTTTGTTCTTGCTCACTCTTAATTGGGGAAGGTAGCCTCTTCCTTAGCTTACACTAGTCAGTTTAGCTCCCCACAAAATGCTGTTTACATTAAGAAACAACAATACTTATAGCGAGTAGCAAGTAAACTGCTAAACAACAAACAAATCATTCTGCTTAGATTATGCAAAGAACATAAGTGAACAAATTATTTATCCAGGGGTAAGAGGAAATATCAGTTCAAGCCTCAAGCCCACTGAAGAATAAATTCTCCAGTATTTCAGAGAAGCAAACTGGAATTGAAGAATATATTAAGATGGTTTCTCCTATATATCTATGGTTTATAAAGTTTTTCTCTTCTTGAACTGTTCTTGATATTCTGCAACCAAAAGCTCTGAAACCAACTCTTATGTAGTATCTCTTAAAGATCAGCCCTTTTAATCATGAGACATTTCCTTTTATAAACACAGCCTCATATTAAACATGCCAGATTCAGTTGTAAATGGATTTAATGTGAATCTTCATGCTCTGCTCCTGCTAGAGCCATTGGTAAGAAGTGGAAAAAGAAGGATGGGGGCATTTTAGGAATAGGGGGTATAAAGGATATTTGTAGAGGGTCTCTCTGAGGATATAAAGAAGAGAATCAAAGGACCTGAATTACAGTGGGAGCTGAGGATAAGCACTACTGATATTTCTGAGGATACCAAATGGAAGTCTGGGAGATGTTCAGAGTCTGTAACTTTCACTTATGAGACATTTTGCCCATTTTCTATCTTCACATTTTGAGGAAGGAATACAACCCAATGAATGACCTTTAAATGATTCAAGAATGAAGGCCAGAAGAGTAATTATGGTCCTAGACTTTATTCTTCATGACCCTATAAGAGGAGGAATGCAACTGGCAGAAGAGAAGTAGGTAACCTGTCCTTTGGGTTGGCTAAGGGGTAAGGTGGACAATGGAAGGAAAATTTGGGGTTTGAATCAGTTTTCAAAGATTCATTGCCCTGTTATGTGTAGTACTTTGGCTGAATTAGCCTATAGGGTTGATCCCAATAAGTGTTTGGGAGGGAGAGAAAAGGAAAGTGAAAGGATGGGGCTTCAGAAGACTCCAGGGACACTGATTAAGCATTTGAGCAAATCAGAGATGAAATGCCTAGCCATGTGGAGCTTCAGTGCTGAACAATATGATGCTTTGAAATAACAAAACAATATCTTCATTAGCTGCTGAGCAAGACTTGCTAATGACTCAGTGGATCTTTTACAAAGGAAAAATAGATTCCAACTCAGTCTTTCTTCCTTCTAACATACACATAATATGTATCTCCAGGGAGTGGCAGAAAAGAGTCAGCTCTTCTTTCCTTCAGCTTCTTGGTAACCTCACCTACATGGCAGCTAGTGCAAGAGGACTCACCTAGCTGAGTTTAGAATCTTCTGTTCAGCTCTTTCCTTAGCTATATAAATAAAATTCTTTTAATAGAGTCTGTATGATCTCTTCATGGATATAGGATTAGTGAGGTCTTCATTGGGAAGTGGTGCAACCAATGTTCCCTGTAGCAGATTCCCACCCCTGATCACTCTGCTTCTTTAAGCATTCATAATCTTTCCTAGTTAACTCCTATCCCCATACATAATCTTGTGCCAAGATTAGCGCTAAAAGAAGAAGGAAGATGGGAACTAGTGCTACAACTGAGCTGTGGAAAGAGGGTAAGGTACTCTGTCAGTGGAGAGGTTTCTATGATAAGACTCAACAAGAACAAGATAGGAGTCCCCCGCTTATGTTGCAGTTTCTGGGTAAAATAGAAGAGCCAATTAATACATGGAATGTGATGAATTAGATATTTAGCTAGGATTCCACAGTTTCATAGGACTGAGAGAATAAAATTGAGGTCATCCTGAATAGTTTGTATTATTCTAGGAATGTCTCAGAGTCATCAAGGACTCATACTGGCTTATATTAAATCTATGTTATACTTATTCAGCTAAAGGAAGAAGTATTAAGGTAGAAGATACAAAATGGCTTTTTGTTTTAGGATTAGTTTACATATAAGCAATACTAATATTACTTAATTAAGATAAGCAATCCTACTGCTTCTCTTCTCCTCCCTTGGCTGGATTTATATTAATTAATTAATATGATTAATTTAATATTAATTAATTAATTAATTCGGAATCCTGAAGATGTACTCTAGAACTTTGAAGATATTTGCCTTCAGTACACTCAGATTGCTCATCACCTTCACTGTTCCAGTTTTAAATCCTGAGTCAAGTGCCATAATAAATAAATGAAATCATATCAGTCTCATCTCTTTTGAGGGGGTGGAGAAATTATCCTGTCACTCCCTGTGACTAAAAACCAACACCAACAAAAAACACAAACAATTCATTTAAGAAGTACTTGTGGTAGATAATGGAGGGACCAAATTTGTCACACTTGCCTGTTGATCCACATCTACTGGAATGTAGAAAGACAGGCCAGGATGTAGCTTCCAATCCAGACATTTAGGTGGGGAAATGATCTTGACTTCTATTATTCTAGGAGATAAGGCTGTAATATCCTTTTGCATTCTGTCAGTAATGCCTGTATATATACATACTGTACTCCAGACCATATGAAGTTGGACTATAAATTCTTTTGGGTGTCAACATCACAATTCATAATTGAGTTGATGATATCTTTTGGATTCCATTCCTAAGAAACAAGATTGGAAGAGAGCTTCTAGGCACCTGAACCTTTCATTGCCAATGAATATAGCATGACTACCAGGGCGCTTATTATTCTTTTCTAGAAAAGAGTTAGATACAACAATATCTGCTCAATGTCCAGGACTATATAATATAGTTTCTCCTTGATACCACTCTTAATTTCCCTCTCAGCTGTAGAAGTGAAACTTACCCACTCTTAATCTGGTTCTCCGTGAGGCTAGTTCCAGATGGCATGGAAAAGGCCATAATCTTCAAAAATGGGGACAACATGAGTCATACCAGCAGCAGAGTCTACCACAATACCAGTTGTATGACAAGAGTCATATAGGGTCAGCACAGATTAAATGACAATGTATATGGATGGAATGTTGAAGATTTCAAACATAATCCATATTATCTTTCCTCTGTTAGCTTTGGGATCCAGTAGTGCTTCTGTGAGAAGCAAAGGACATTCTTCAAGGGTCACAGAAAGCTCACTGTAGAAAGCATGGTTCAGATCTTCTCTATGTTATTCCAGTTGGTGACAATACCATGTCCAAAGGGTATTCCAGGGACAGAATATTTCTTTTTCTCTGGGCTTTATCTCACATGTAGCTATATTTCTGGCCCACATCCACCATCATATCCTGATACTCAATAACGGAAGCATAGAGAGTCCTAGGGCATCAGTCCCTTCAACGTCAGTTTGCACATGACAAAATTATTATTGGAAGCAAAATAACAATATCATAATCCATGGTGAAATTTGAAGTGGCGAGTTTAAACCCTTAAGACAGAGAGGAAATGGTGCTATACCTTTAATCAGGCAGTGGACGGGAGGCAAATATAAGAGCTTATAGCTCTCAAGCTCTCATTTTGATGTGTTCTCCCCAACATCAATTGCCTAAGGATGAGTTAATGTATCCTCATAACTATCAATAAAGTTATCAATTTATTCAGTTAACACAAATAAACTTTTACCAGGAGATATTTCCTAAAGAGATAAAATAAAAACACAGATGTATACCTTAGGAATTGTCCTCTTTCCTCTACTACTTCTGTTCCTGGGGATAGTGAACTCAAAATTAATGCAATTGCTATAAAACTTTTGACCCAGAAAATTCACTTTCAGAACTGGAGTAGCTACTGAACAAGTTGCCGATTTCCTCCAGGATTCATTGTCTTGTCTATCAGGTAGAACAAAGTGAACTGTTTAATTCATCCCACAGATGACTTCACATCCCACTAATACACTTCAATATGGATTCTAATTCTTGGGACTCTGGTACTCTTCTGATCTTTTGAAGTTAACAAGGTTATAGTCTAGTCCGTTTTATCTTCACCTAAGAGGAAGAAAGAATGAAATGTGAGAGACAGGAAAATAGTTTCACTACACACAAAAAAATAGATCTGGATAGATATACTAAGTTCCACATAGAAGCTAACCAGGATCCTGCCTTTATGGTCACCATGAAAGAAAGAGATATTAGTACATTTTGTATGCATAATCAGTTCCATCTTGGTCGCCAATCAAAAGCTTTTTTCTTTAACACTAATGAAATTGTTTATCATTGTTGCTATCATTGTCGTTGTTGTTAAGTCCTTCATTCTCCTGAAGAGACCAATAACATCTCGGGAGAGTGATATCTTGACCTGCAAATTAATTGGATTTAAGTGAGGTAGAGCTGTGTAAAGATACTTCACTCTGTCCTTCAGTCATCTGGATCCAGTGGCAAGGTAGACATAGATCAGAACAACTAGGGCCAAGTCCCCAGATACAGTGGGAGACTTTTTAAGTAAAACTTTTCCCAGGCCTCAGTTTGTCTGAGGCATCACTTATTCAATGATTTATGACCAGGTGTTACTTGTCCAGCTTTCTCAAACAAGACCATGCACCAGGAAGGTGATTCTGTGACTTGCAAGTGAATTGGATTTAAGTGAGAGACAGCTATACAAAGTCAGCAGCCTCACTTTCTACTCTGGGCATAGTGGCAAGACATTTGTCAGCACTACTGAAGATTTCTCCAGATGCAGTGGGAGACCTTGGTCCTTTTGAGTTAAGGTCTTTCCCAGTTTTCAATTTAATTGAATCAATAACTATTCCATGTTTAAGCCTAGGTAAGAAATAAGTGTCTCTTTTACTTAGTCAAAAAAAAAATCATTCTGGAAGAGAAAGACACTCAGGATTTCTGACCAAAACAGATATAGTTGCTATTTACATTCATTGAGCCATTAGGGCTCAAACAGTGACCAGGTAGGTCTGGCTGGTGACCTGTTGTTGAGTCTGAGTGATTTGGGTTTAAGGCATGACTCTTAAGAAAATAATCTAGTTCTTAAATCCCAAGATATCTAGTGAGGTTTCAGTGATGAAAATCATCACCAAGTAACAGTATGATACCCTTTGTGGACTGAGGGAGAAGAAAGAAGATAGGAAAGGAGAAAATACTAGTGGGGAGGACAAGTCCTTTTGAATGCTTTGAAACTGAACTCTTATTGGTCAGACTCCTAATTACTAGGTTAACAATTAGGGAGATTGCTAGTTGCATTCTAACAAGGTCATGGCAGCATTAGTGGGGGAGAGGGAGATTAAAAAGAAGTAAAAGCTCTCAACGATTTTTTGTAGATAATCTGATTGGATTTTAGCACTTTAGGGAAGTTTGGATTGTTCACAGAGTGAGAGTTAGCTTCTGGGATCATGTGGAGGAAATAGTGTCATTATCTGGGACTCTAAGGAAATGTCCCTAAAGTTTAAGACTCTGTGTGATTTTTCCAGGAAATGACTTTTATCACTTGGACCTTTTGCAAGCATTTTGTAATTTATGGCAGTGCTTATGCTGTCATAGTAAGGGAAAGGATAAGTATGCATGTACTTAGAAAAACTTTCACATAGAGCATCTACTACATTCCTGATATAACTTTTTTTCCTGGCTTTAGTCCCATCACCTTAAGGCACATGTGATAACCCAGGCATAATAACACCCAGTAGTATCTGAGAAGGATCCTAAGAAGGAATAGAGAAGACTGCTAGGTGGGTCCACAGGCTAAGAAGCCATCAATGTCAGTCTAGGGGCATTAGTGTGAAGCATTTAAAGAGTGAGGGCATTCACAGAATCTCAGAATTGGAAGGCTAATTTGAGATCCTCTTGTCTAAGTCATACCAGAAAAAGAACCTTCTCCATGACATAACCAAATAAGCAGCGTTCCGGCCTTCACTTGAAGAACTTTGATGAAGAGGAACCCACTACTTTCCAAAGTGACCCATTCCCCTTTATACTATATCTATACTATACTATACTATAGATATTTTACCCTGACATGTTAAATATCTCCCTATAACTCCCCCGTTGCTTCTAGTTTTGACCTCTCAGGTCATGGTCAAGCAGAATGAGTCTTAGATGACACTTTCCATATGGAGAGCTGTCCAGAGAGATTGTCAAGTCATCTACAAAAAAATCATAGTTTTTACTGTCTCTTTTTCTATGTTTATTTTTTTCAATTACTCTTTTCTTATTTCATTGGGTCCCTCACTGCAGCAAGGCATTTTTTTTTATATGTTCCTACTCTAATCTATTCACCATCCCATTCATCCCAGAAGCTACTCAAACCTTCTTACACCTCTTCAAAGGCTCTATTCCCCACACCCCATCCACTTCTCAGCTGAGAACCTTGACTTATATTTCACTAAAACATTGAAACCATTTGCTTAGAGCTCTATTCCCCTCATCTCATTTTACTCAGATGTCTTTCCCTACTACCTGCTTTTTCACTACAATCTCATGTGAAGTCAGTCTTTCACAAGACATACTTTCACAATATCTCTTATATGACAAAGCCACAGACCTGATGGTCACCTCACAATAATTTTTTTTCAATAGCCTGCTTCAGTTGCCTTCTTTCTCTGCCTCAAGTATTTCCCCATTCTAATCCACCCTTCATTCAGGGATCAAATTTATCTTCCTAAAGCACAAATCTGATCATATCATCTTCCTATTCAACAAACTCCAGTAGATTCCTATTACCTTCAGATTATATATAAAATCCTTTTTGCAACTTGCCCCATTCCTACCTTTCCAGGACTCATACTTTACTTCCATCCATGTAATCATCAATCCACCGAGTATTTGGGAAAGATGATGGAGTCCGGGATCAGAAAATTTCAAGTTCTTCAGATTTTCAGGGTGAACATAGACTAGTGAAAAAACAAATAAGAGTTTGAGCTTAACAGAGGTCCTCCTGGGACAACCCGAGAAGACACAAATAAAGCCCCCATTGAGAAGTGTAAACACTTCCAGGCTATTTCCACAGAAATAGGAAACAGGGAACCCTGGCATTAGCCAGGTTCAGAAATAGTCTCTGCCCAAATCACAAGAACTTTCACCTTCTAGACTATGTGGTAAGTATGTGTGGGTAGGTTTGAGTCCAAGAAGACTGAGGGAACCTCAGACCCAGTTGTGCTGCTGAGACATCACCTTGGGCAAGAAAAAGCCAGCACATCTGATAAGTGCAGAAGATATGGAGCAAGGAAGCTGTTAGCTTCTCTTCCCCTATGGGAAGATGAAGTTTCTAGTTTGGATTTTCAGGCCAGAAGGGAGAACTGAAGTAAAGCCAGAGGCAGCATTCCCTCTCCCATCTCAGGACTAAAGGTAGTTATACTAATAAATTCTCATTTAAAAAAATCAGGCAAAGGACCCAAATATAGTAACTTACTATGGGAATAGGGAAAACTGAGTTTCTTCTTTAGGGAAGGACATTGAATTAAAAAAAAATTTCTTCTACCCTAGAAAGTATTGTTAAATGGCTACTGGCCAGAAAGAATTTATAGAAAAATTCAAAAAATAATTTAAAAACAAAATGAGAGAGACACTGAGGAAAAACTTTTTAAGAAAATCATCCAAGAAAAACAAGAAAATTATGAAAAGAAAGTCAACCAGTTAGAAAAAGAGATCCGGAGTCTTAAAGAAGAAAATAGTTTGTTTTTTTTTTTTAATTAGATTTGGGCAAGGGGAAGCAAGTGAATCCATAAGAGAACAAAAAATAACAATATAAAACATAAAGAATGAAAAATAGAAGAGAATGTGAAACATAAGAAGAATAACAGATTTAAAGACCAGATCAAGAAGAGAAAAAATAAAAATAATTGGGCTACCTGAAAGCTGTGATCAAAAAAAGAACCTTGACACAATACAAAAAATAGTGAAAGAAAATTGTCCTGAAGTGATTGAAGAAAAGAAGAAAATAGAAATAGAAAAAATCCACTGATCACCACCTCAAAGAGATCCTACAAGAAAAACATGTAGGAACATAATTGATGAATTTAGAAAACTCCAGATCAAAGACAAAATTTTACAAGAAACAACAACAAAACAATTCAAATATACTGGAGCTACAATAAGAATTGTACAAGATTTTTCAGCAGTACAATAAAAAATTTAAGGTCCTAAAATATTTTATATTGACAATCAAAAGTATTTGGTTTATTTCCAAAGATAATTGTATCCAAAAATTTAAGCATTATATTGAACAATAACAAAATGGATATTCAATGAACTCACAGATTTTAAGGATTTTATTTCAAATAGCTCAATTTAACATATGAGTCAATATCAAAGACTAACTTCAGGGGATGCAATAATGACAAATTGTCTAAGACTAATATTAATAATTGGCTAGTCCAAAAAATTGGGGCAGAGCTGAATATGATTTAATTCTAAAAAGCAAAACTATCTAGGAAAAGGTAAAAATAGCAGTCATGCTAAATGAAAGAGATGCAGAGGAAGAACCAACAGAGGCATTAAGTGGGGGAGGAGGGCTGATAGTTCTGAAAACTTACATTCAGAATGGGTTAAATAGGCAACAATATATACATGTGTGCATGCATTGTGTTTCTACACTCATGAAGGGAATTACACCCACCAAAATCTCCCACCAAGGGGAGAGGGAATAGGATAACGTATAGTATAGAAGGGTATGTAGATTTACTGCAGTGGGACAAGGTGTATAGATTAATGGGAATGGGGTAAAGAGGGAGGGAAAGGGTAAGGAGAGAAGATAGGGAGAGATCCATGGGTAAGGAAAGGCTAAGTAACAGCCAGGCAAGTCAAAGAGTAGAACTAAAGTAGAAAATTTCACAGGGATAAGAAATAAGAGGCATACACAAACACAATAACAATGATTAGGAGTAGAATTTATTAGAAAAAAAGTAGGGCTATAATCATTCAATTGTTTAAGATTCTAGTAAAGAATCAACTAAGAGAGAAATATACTTTGGATGTCAGCCATATTAACATTGTTTTAGATGTATGTCTTTGTACATCTGTATATGTGATTATAAGTAAATGTGTTTGGGTATGTGTGTGTGTGTGTGTGTGTGTGTGTGTGTGTGTGTGTGTTTTAATTCAATTATTTATTATTTATTTAATAAAATAATCATTAAATAAATAAAATTTTTCCAAGTATGCTTTGGTTTGGAAGTAAAAAGAAATCTAGTGACACTGACCTTCTTGCTATTCCTTACAAAGGACACTCTATATTCATGTCTTTATGTCTTTTCATTGGCTGTCCCATGTGCTTGAAATGATTATTCATCTCTACTTCCTTGACTTCTGTCAAAACTCAGTCGAGTTCAAACTTTCTAGAAGAGATCTTTTCTCATCCCCTAGGGTTTTCCCCACTTCATTACTTTCTATTGCTTAGTGCCCTACTTCTGGGATTACCTCCCATTTATACTCTACAGATATCATTTTTTTGGTATGTTATTTCCCCTACTCAAATGTAAGCAGGGATCGTGATAATTACTTTTTTTGTATACTCAGTACTTATTACAGTGGTTGACATATAGTAATCACTCAATAAATGTCTATTAACTCCTTTTTTTCCCCATCTTATATGAACAATTTGGTTTCCCTCACATTTTCAAACCAGACTAGCTAACATGACTGTTTACTCATAAAACTAGCTAACATGACTGTTTACTCATAAACCAAATGAATTTTTTCTTTCAGACTTGTTAATGTCTGCTCTGATTTTCAAAATGCCTACTTTGGTCTTTAGTTGGGATATTAAATTTGATGTTTTCCTAGGATTTTAGTTGCATGTCCAATTCATTGATCTGTTCTTTTTTTTTTCTTTATGAAAATATTTAGAAATATAAAATTTCCTCTACAGACTACTTTACCTGCATCATATAAGTTTTGGTATATTTTCTTATGGTTTTTATTTTCTTAGATGGTAATTTCTATTTCTACATCCTTTTCTAAATGGTCACAAACTAACTCTTTAGTAACATCTAGAATTTATCAGAATCAAGTCAAGTGATTAGCCTGTAGTTTGGAGGTTTTCCCTTTTCTTCCTTTTTCAAAATCAGGACAATTTTCCCTCTTCAATATTATGGTAGCTACCTCATTCTCCATTTTCAAATTCTGTATAATTAAAAAAATTAATGACTATAGATGATCTTTGGAAAACAGGGCATGAGAATAACCCAAATGTCTGGATCTAGGGAAGCAGAAAACAGTCAGAGAAGTATTTAGAGAGGAAAGAGCAATCACTTATTAATATATTCATTCCCCTATTTTGTTCCATAACGTTTTTTAGAGGAGGGTTCAAATGATTAACTATCTAGGATAATGAATGGAAGAAATATCCAAGTAGATAGAAAGTAAAAATGTCACAAAGAGGAGTAAAGAAAGGAAAAAGAACTAAGTAGCAAATTTGACTCTCCTAGAAGTGAAGAGAACTGTATGTTCTCAGAAGAAAGCACCTGCTTGTCCTCCAAAGAATAGCATAGCAGAATCATAGAACCTCTGAAATAAAAGGTCACCCAGTAAACATGAGGGTAGAGTAAGTGTGGGTGGAAATCCCAGTTCAGAGATAGTGAGGAAGCTGTTTAGGGATCTCATTTAAAAATACCATAGAAATGTGTTGTATTTTGAATTAAACAATACAAAATAGAATCTCTCAAACCTTATCAAACAAATGACTTCTTGGTTCACAAAGGGAACAAATCTCAACATCTGTAAGAAGACTTTCCCAGTTCTTCTTAATTTCAATTTACCCTGTATATATTGTATGAAGTCCCCTCTATTTGGAGGAGTTCACCATCATTTGATGGTGAACTTTTTGAAAGAAGAATTTTTTTGGCCATTCTTTTTATCTTCTTAGAATTGTTCCTGACACATAGCAGGTGTTTAATTGACTTGGCATCTTTTGTTTGGCACCACAGGGAAGAACCAGGAGCAATGGGTAGAAATTGCAAAGAAAAAAAATCTAGTTTTGATTTTGGGATATATTGTCTAAGAATTAGAGCTTTCCAAAATTGAAAGAGGCGGCTTGGAGGTAGTGAAGTTCTCCTTGGTGTTCTTTTAGCAGAGGCTAGCCGACAACTTGTAATTATATTATGGTGGGAATGGATTATATTAGATGGCCACTGAGATCTCAAATTCTCAAATTTTGTGCCTCAAATTCCATGATTCCTTGACTAGATGACATTTAAAATCCTTTTCACTTGTTAAATCTATTATGCTGTGATGTGCCTACATCAAAGTCATTGCTAAAATTATTAAACAGAACTTTACTGTGCACAAACTCACTTTTTCTACTTTATATATTGATGTAAGAAATATTTCAGTTCCTAAGCTTCTAACACTCCATTTATATTATTAAAATTTGACTTTCATTCACACTTCTTTTTTCTGTACTGGTTTAATCACTGACATATTTTTACCCTAATTTGTAACACCAATGACTCTACAACCAATATTGAAAATATGTTTCAGTGTTATATAAGCTTAGAGAACACTTGAAAGCTGTGAAGAACTTCATATTATATAACTTCAGATACCCAGCTCAGTGGCCATTTAATACAGTATTTTGCTCATTATTTTTGTTGTACAGGACATAAATTCTACTCTTCAAATTTTGTTTCCCTTTTGAAAAACTCAGGAAGAACATGTTACAGTTCTATGTTCTCCTTATATTTTCCTCCACAGGTTCCTCTGTCTCATCAAGTATTGTCATTTTCCTTCATTTGGAATATCTAAATGTCTGAAGTCATTTACTCTATTTCCTTCTAGTGTTACTGTTTTTCCTGTCTTTTCCTCCCCTTTATTCTCCTTACTGCTCAACTCTGATACTCATCTCTCTGATGGTGGTATCCTTGGAGGCTGGATCTCAAAGTATCTCAACTTCCTCCCAGTATTGGTGATTCATGGTTGACCAGGTTACGTCTCTGCTCCAACTAACTTTTGGGTGATCAAAAGTGATCCTAGATGGATGCTATACTCTTCCCTCAGATGTGGTGACGTGCCACACATCTTCCCATATGTCAAATATTAGGACAGAGTATCATATCCTAATGACCTAACTTGCTCCCAGGCCTAGCAATTTAGAATTGATACATGGAGGCCAGTATGACAACTAGGACAGGTAAAAAAGACATTATTATAAGGACCTTTGATTATCATCAACATCCAACAGTAGCAACTTTTCTAGGACAAAGGAAATTTAGTATTGGTGGGTGACCAAATTTAGGTCCTTTTTGTAAATAGTTCTACAATTTTAAAAAAGATATAATTAAAATATTAAGATGAAATAAGTAACTAGGTGGAGTTGACAGAGAAAGACTGAAACACTGCTAAAATTACTCCCTGTAGCAAGCAGGAAAGGGCACTGATGGAGATCAGTTTAACTTTCTGAAGTTCCACCTTCTGAGGAAGTAATGGGTAGCCTCACTTTGCTGTGTCCAATCAGAAATTCAAATTATGTCAAACCCCTGTGATTAAATTTCCCCTATAAATTTATCCATGGCTAATGCAATCTTTGCTGAATCGCTTTTGGTTTAAGCCCACCATGGCACTTCTTCCTCGAAATGCCTCTTTCTTCTCATACCTCTCCCATGCCTCATGGTGTCTTTCTCCTTCTTAGAGCCAACTAATTCTTTTAGAGTGCTAAATCTCTTTTAGGATTTAATCTGACAGATAAGAGAATACCCCAAACTCATGGGATGTTCCCTTTCTTTTGGTAAATTGTGAGCTCCATTAGGGAATTTGTTTTTTTCCATCATTAATTATTAAAACCCCTTTCCTTGCTATGTGTTCTCCCAACTTTATTTCATATTTAACATATTTATGCATTTACCATTACTGGTTTCTGTTGTATTTCTTCATTTTGTCTGTAACCTTTTCTCCTAAATATGTCTACATTTTGCCAAAGAGAATGGCCATTGTAAATTTTTCACATGACTGAACCACATCATTTGGTTTACATCAATATGCCTGAGCCCCAAACCATATCAATATCAATAACCACAAACCACAATTTATTCTGGCCATTTTTCAACTGATGAGTATCCCCTCTATTTCCAATTCTTTGCCCTGAGAAAGGAGGTACTATAAATATATTTTTGTTTATATATATTGGTTTCCAACACGCAAGCAAATGTGAATTTTATTTTCCAACAGAGTAACACCAATCTTATGATTGTCAGTATAATGCAATTGCTACTTTTAACAACATTAACAGTAAGGCATATGATTGTTCCATTTATATATCCATTTCAGATAGAAATACCAGCTGTTGTTGATTCCAAAATTTTTCCAATGTGTAAGTGTAATATTCTTACCTTGTAAGAATCCTAACATGTAAGGCTGCTTTTAATGATAATAATATTTTTAAATATTATTTTAAAAATTTAAAAACATATTTCCATATTAGTCATGTTGTGAAAGAAGAAACAGAATCAAAATGAAAAATCACAAGAAAACAAAAAAAAAGTGAAAACAGTATGTTTTGATTCATATTCAGACTCCATAGTTCTTTCTCTGCATGTAGACAGCATTTTCCATCATGAATCTTAGATGTCTTAGATCAGTGAATTGCTGAAAAGAACTAAGTCTATAAAAGTTGATCATCGCACAGTATTATTGTTATTGTACACAATGTTCTCTTGGTTCTGCTCACTTCAGCCAGCAAAAGTCTTTCTAGGTATTCCATTATATTCATGTACCACATGAATGTTCAGTCATTTCCCAAATGATGACCATCTCTTAAATTTCCAATTATTTGCCAATACAAAAAAAGAACTGCAATAAATATTTTTGTACATAAAGGTCCTTTTTTGTCTCTTTGGGATACAGACCTAGTAGTGGTATTGCTTGGCTAAAGGGTATGCATGGTTTCATAGACCTTTGAACTCTCCAGAATGATTTGAGCAGTTCATAATTCCCCCAATAGTGCCTTAGTGTTTAATTTTCCCACATCTCTTCCAACATTTATCGTTTTTCTTTTCTGTCATATTTGTCTCAGGTTACACCTCAGAATTGTTTAATTTGCATTTTTCTAATCAATAGTGATTTAAAGTATTTTATATGATAGTAGATAGCTTCTATTATTTTGTCTGAAAATTGCCTGTTCATATCTTTTGACCATTTATCAATCAATCAAGAAATGATGTTTCTATTAGAGAATCTTTCTGTAAAAAAATTTTTTTACAATAATGAATTGCCAAATCTTTATTTCTCTACATTCAACTTTCCCCTGATTTATTCTATTCTCTCTCATTTCAGCCTGTCCATTCTCAAAAGTGTTTTGCTTCTGAATTTTACCTCCTTCTATCAACCCCATCCTTTCTCTTATCTTCTTCCTCTCCTACTTTCCTTTATGGTAAGATCATTTTCTCCATCTAACTGAGTGTGTATTTTATTCCAGCTTTAAGCCAGTTCTTATGAGAGTAAAATTCATGCATTCCCCTCTATCCCATCCTTCTACTTCCCCTACTTTTCTCTCAACTATAAAATGTCTTTCTGGCCTCTTTTATTCAAAAAACTTTCCCCATTCTACCTTACCCTTTCCCCTTTACATTTCCCCAGTGTATTCTTCTTTCTAACTCTTTAATTTTATTTTTAAAAAGATATGTATTCCATCATATTCAAATCTCAACTGTTCCTTCTAGCTATGTATATTCCTTCTAATTGTCTGAATAATTAGAAAATTTTTAGAACATAGAAGTATCATTTTCCTACATGTATGTAAACTGTTTAACTTTATTGAATTCCTCAGGATTTCTCTTTACTGTTTACCATTTTATGTTTCTTTTGAGTCTTGTATTTGAAAGTCTCATTTTCTATTCAGCTCTGTTCTTTTCAACAAGAATGCATGAAAATCCTCTGTTTCATTGAATATCTATTTTTTCCCTGAAAAATTATACTCGCTTTTGCTGGATAGGTGATTCTGGGTTATGATCCTAGTTCTTTTGCCTTTCAGAAGATTTTATTCCAAGCCCTTTGAGCCTTTCACGTAGAAACTGCTAAATCGTGTGTTTTCCTGACAATGGCTCCATGATATTTGAATTGTTTCTTTTAGACTGCTTGCAATATTTTCTTCTTGAATTGGGATCTCTGAAATTTAGCTATAATATTCCTGGAAATTTTCATTTTGGGAAATCTTTCAAGAGGCAATGGGTAAATTTTTTCTATTTCTATTTTCTCCTCTGGTTTTAAAATATCTGGGAAGTTTTCCTTGAGAATTTCTTGAAAGATAATGTCTAGACTTATTTTTTTAATCATGATCTTCTGGTAATTCAATAATTCTTTTTTTAAAATAATGCATAATTTTTTGTTTTTAAAAAATATTTTTATTTTTTCCAGTTATATTTAAAACATTTTTATTTGTTTTTCAAACTTTGAGTTCCAGATTTTCTCTTTTATCTCCACCCCAGCCCCCATTTAAAAAGCACATGTGAAGTAGTGCAAAATGTTATTATATCAGTCATGTTATGAAAGAAAACATAGCTCTCCTTCCTCCTCCCCCAAAAAAATCCCTAATAAAAATAAAATAGAGAGACAGATAGAAAGAAAGAAAGAATATGCTTCAGTCTGTATTACACAATCAGTTCTTCCTCAGGGTATAAATAGGGTTTTTCATCATAAATCCTTTAGAAACTCTGATTCATTGTATTGCTGTATAGCAAAGTCATTCCAGGTGGTATTCCCAGAACATTGCTATTACATTGTACACAGTATTATTTCACTTTGCTTGAGTTCATGGATGACTTTCCAGCTTGTTTCAGAGAGCATCCTGTTCATCATTGTTCATAAAAAAATAATATCCCATTATAATTATACACCACAATTTATTCGGCCATTCTCCAACTGATGGGCATCCTCCTAGTTTCCAATTTTTTTCACTCTGAAAAGAGAGCTAGTATAAATATTTTTGTACATAGGTCCTTTTCCTTTTTAAAAAATCTCTTGTGGGATTCATGCTTAATAGTGGTATTGTTAGGCCAAAGGATATACATAAATTTATAATCCTTTGGGCGTAGTTCTTATCCTTTGATCACCCATCAGTTGAATCATGGCTCTTATTCTTTATCAATTTGATTCAGTTTCATAATTGTCCAAGAATTGAGGTCCTATCAGAGAAACTTTCTTCAAAATTATTTGACTCCAGAGAAGTCCTGCACTTGAAAATCAAATTTCTCATTTAGCTCTAATAAAACAAATGTTTGAAAATCCTTTCTACCTTTTCCTCTGAATGATTATACTCACTTTTGCTTGGTAGGTAAATGTTGGTTGTAATCCTAGCTCCCTTTCTTTCTGAAATATCATATTCCAAGCCCTCTGGTCTTTTAACATAGAAACTGCTAAATCTTGTGTTCTCGTTACTGTGGCTGCATTATGCTTGAATTGCTTTTTTCTGAATGCTTGCAATATTTTCTCCTTTGACCTGGGAGCTCCAGGATTTGGCAATGATATTCTTGGGAGTTTTCATTTTGCAATCTCTTTCAGGAGGTTTTCAGTGTTATATTTTACACTCTGGTTCTAGAACATCAGGATAATTTTCCTTGATAGTTCCTTGAAAGATGATGTTCAAGCTCTTTTTTGATCATGACTTGCAGGTTGGCCAATAGTTTTTAAATTATCTTTCCTGGATCTATTTTTCAGGTCAGTTGTTTTTCCAATGAAATATTTCACTTTTTTTTCTATTTTTTCTTTTTTTTTTTTTGTTTTGCTTTATTGTATCTTTATTTCTCATGAAGTCATTAGCTTACACTTGCTCAATTCTAATTTTTAAGGAATTATTTTCCTCAGTGAGCTTTTGTACCTTCTTTCCCATTTGGTCAGTTTTGTGTTTTAAAGCCTTCTTCTCCTCATTAGTTTTTTATATTTCCTTTTGTGCCACTCTCAATTTTTTTCTTAATTTTTTCTCTATCTCCTTTACTTGGTTTTCAAAACCTTTTGAGCTCTTTCATGCCCTGTGATCAATTTATTTTTGGAGACTTTGGATGTAGGAGCTTTGACTTTGTTATCATCTTCTTTGTGTTTTGATCTTCCTTGTCACAATAATAACTTTCAATGGTGAGAAATTTTTTTGTGGTCTGTTCATCTTCCTAGTCTATTATTTATTTTTTAACCCTTTTTAAAAGTATGGCTCTGATTTCAGGGTAGAGGGTGCACTGTCTCAAGCTTCAGGGATTTTATGCAATTGTTTCCAGATATGCTTCTAGGAAGTGACCACAAGTACTCTTTTCTGCCCTGGAACTGTTGGAATGTCCCTGCCCCTGTATAGCTATGATATTTATTGTACTAAAACAACCGAGTCCTTTTTCAGTGCTAGTAAGAGACCTCCTGTGAGCTAAGGCTTCAGGAAGCTGCCACTGCCACCACTGTTCAAGCCCACTCTTGGTTTGCTTGTTTCCTCTTCTCATCCTACTGACAAATCTTTCCTGCCAATCTTCTAAGTCATCATTGGTGACTCTGGGCTTAGAGGCCTAGAAATTTCCAGTGCTATTGCTTATTCAAAAGTCCCCTTCTGCTTTACCAGTGCTAGAGCCAGGATTGTGCTGGTGCTGCCTATAAGGATTGCTCACTGTGTTCCCACCCTGGCGCCATAGACCTTTTCGGCTGACCTTCCAAGTTGAAAGGTGTCTCTGGCCCGAGAAGTCTAAAAGCCACAAGTCCCACTGATGATTCAGAGGTCCCTAGGCCTGTTTCTGCTTTGCTGATGCTGGTTCCAGAGCTGGAGTGGGGGCTGCACTAATGTGGCTGAATTCCCACCCTGGTGCCATAGACCTTTCCTGTTGACCTTTTGAAATGTTGCCATCAACTGGACAATTGTTCTGCTCTGGCTTTTTGTGTGTTCTGGCACTCTAAAATTTGTTTAGAGTCATTATTAAAAAGAATTTGGAGAGCTTATAGGGGAACACATTTAGCACAATGTGTTCCTGCTTTAACTCTGCAATCTTGGCTCTTCCTCCTGATTCAAAGGCTTATTAGTGGGTTAGTCAATGTCTGAATTTCTCCACCTAAAACAAAAATGTACATAAGCCTCAGCACCAGAGTAGTAATGTACTAATTCTTGCACTATCTACCCTTTCTATCCTCCACTCTCACATCCCCAGTGAGCAGAAAGTAAGGTTGTCTCTAGGTTGAAATTATGGGCCCTTCTGGCCCCTGCTATGCCCTGTTCCATCTCTGCATCCCATAACAGACACTTCTTTCCCTTCCATCAATAACATTACCATTTCCCCTTTCTCCATCCTCAGCCTATACCTCTTTTAGTCTCACCTATTTGTAAGATACATTATTAGGCTATATTGGTTATGCTGGGGAGTGAAAATAGGTTTGGGGGCCAGTTTTGTATACTTTTCAATGGATGCTTTACTCACAGAATCTCAGAGTTGGAACAGAAATCAAAGGCTCAACTTGTTCAAAACATACTTGATTCAGACTCTGCATTGAAAGTTATTATCCAGCCTTTGCTTAAAATCTCACTGGGATGGGTAATTCACTATCTTCTAATGGAATCCCTTTCATTTTGGTATTATTTTAATTGTTAGGCAGTTATTCTACACATCAAAGTTAAATTTCTTGGGAAATTTTGTAAAAGAGAACTGATATTAACTAACTAAATAGAACTAGGATGTTAATAATTGGCGGTTAGTAATGAAGGAAACACAATAGGATGGTGGCTCTGAAAGCATTAGAGAAAAGTAACCTAACATCAAGAGTGTTCTAATTTCCTGAGAGGAGATGTAGCCAGCTTCATTTTGGAAGACTAATATGAGAAAATCATTATTTGTTTATCATAAGACCATATATTTAAATCTAAAAGAGATAAACAAGGCATCAAGTTCTTTCTTATTAAAGCTGAAGAAGTTGGAGCACAGAAAATCTAAATGATTTCTCCAGGATTACATACATAGTGAAAATAGAAAATGTTCCACTTGTGCCTCTAGTACTAAATTAGTAAAAATGGGTGAAAGCTTCAGAGAAGATTATTTAACCTTGGTATCAGCTAAAGATTCTTCATGATTATATTTAATCAGAAATAGAAAGTACTATCTCCCATAGGCTGTAGAAGGACTTCTCATCAAAATCTTCCATGTGCAAAGCACCAGGTTAGGAGCCAAGAATATAGGTCAAATTAAAATACATAAGTGCAGGACATGTAGACAGATGTTTCTTATTCTGAGAGATATTGGAATACCTGATCTTTGAGTTCCTTTCCAATTAAGATCTCCTGTGATCCTGGTAATAACAGACCTGGGAAGACCTCTCTCCTTTCCCCATATATGTAAATAAATATGTCCAGTCCAGGCCCCAGATCCTCACTTAAGACCTTTAGCTCCATATCAGTTTCCACATAGTAAAAACCATTGTCAAAAAGACACATGTACCTTCCTGCATCTAAGAATCTCCAGGTAACATTCCCACTTGTGATAGCATCTCTCATCAGTTCTGTCCTTAGTAATTAGGGTCCTGGTCTCCAAACTCATCCTCCCCATCTCGATAGAAATGTACCAAACGAGTAGAATCAAACCACTTCCATGTGCTGAGCACTCTGAGGTGGGAAAAGGTAACAGGGTAACTCTGCCTCTGCCCCAAGTGAGGCCTGGATGGGTCCTACAGGTCCAGTCACTGAGAACTGCCCTGTTCAATCAAGCAGAAAGAAGAGAAAAAAAACAGCAGAAGATGGAAATTTATACAAGGTTTATGCAAGAAGACTTTGGAGGGCAGAATACTAAAATGAGGGAGGAAGAAAAAAATGGATGGGAAAAATTTTAAGGAAGCAACCAAGGGAGGGGACAGTATATCAGGACAATGAGAAGACCATAGGAGAGAGGAAAGGGGGAAGTTGAGAAAATTTCAGGAGGAGTCAAGGAGAATATTAGGGAATTTTTTTAGGAGGGTACTAGGATGGAATAGAATTTCTATTCTATTCCACATATAGAATTTCTATATGTTCAACCTTAAGTGTTTAGAACCCTATTCTTGGTCCCCAACAGTTAAAAAGAAGCAAATACACTTACTTGAGGCCAATGTTTGCTTCTTGTGAAGGAGGATGAATGCAATTACAAAATTAGAAAGAAAGAAGCTTGAGAGATGGAGAATTTCCATCACACCTGACAGGACACAGAAAGGGGAAGGTAATAGTGATTGATGTGAATTTGGATATGGGATGATAAATGATTATAACAAAGGGGAGACATTGTCTGTGACAAGGAAAGACAATGCCTAATTGTGATCAGTATCTCTGACAGGGAAACAAAAAGACTATGACTGATAACTGGAGATCATTGGCTATGACACAGAGCATCAGCAGTTATGAAAAGGACATAGGAAATAATCAGTGTGATGATTGTCAGGACCTCTAACAATCCCATTCAAGGCTACCTGCCTGTGACTCCTCACTCCAAAGACTACACAAAAAAATCCTTATCATTCTTGGACCTAGAACTAAGCCTATGAACTTATTCTCCCTAGAGCCTTCTTCGGTGCTCTAAGGGGTTTTTTCAGATGATATCCACCTCATATTTCCAACTCTTGCCTCTCTGTCTAGACTCCCCAAGGTCACACCTTCTTTTGCTCTTACCTGTTATGAGGTAGCCCAGAAAGATCTTAAATGAAATGATGTCTGCATCAGAAGACCTCTCTCTAACTAGATCACATTTTTCAAGATAAGCAGAGTCCCCACCCTCTCTCTCCAAGCTAGTGATTCTGAAACTCTCTGTCAATATGCAAACTCTATTATCCATCCTTTACTGTTGACTTTCTTCTCCCTATTATTTTTAAAACTAGCCCCTAAATGTCCTATGTCAAATTTACCATTTTATCTCTGTCCCTCTGTCTGTATATATATATATATATATATATATATATATGTATATATACATATATATACATACATACATATACATGTATGAGTCGTATATATGAGAGTCAGAAGCTATATATATACATATATACATATATACATACATATATGGCTTCTGCGTCTCACTAAAATCCAAATCTCTTCTGAGATTTCCCTAGCCAACTATTGCTATTACTGGTTGGAAATTCACTCATATTGTCTCTCTGCCCCCTCATTGGTGGGCACGTTGGAAACTGAAAGCAAGAAGAAAGGTCAGAGAAATCAACATGTATCATTTCCACTACATGTATACTATTCTACTGGGAATGATAATATTGACTTTATACCATCCTTGCTCATGCTTTAGTGATAACCATACCTACTTATTGATATGTGTTTTAGAATCTCAGATGAATAAAAGTGTTGCAACTACTCACTGTTTAGATATATATCTTTCATTTGAGAGACAAGCTAAAAGACAACTCCCAATTAGCCATGACTTCAGTTCAGAAAATTTGTTAAAGAAAGAAAAAACAATATGATGTGAGGACAATGTGAAGACCTTCAACAATGTTCTTTTAAGAAATCTTGATGTTCTAGGGATTCACTAGTTAGCTGAGCTAAACCCATGCTAAGTTCTTGAGAGACTGGACCTTTTGCCTTTTTTACAGAATATCCTAGAAAATAGAGAAGAACAGTTCACCATAGCTAATTATTGCCTATAAGAGGGTTCATCAGATTTCGATGACCAAACAGAGACAAATGATGAACAATTGCTTTAGTGAACATAGTGCTAAAGAGATCACCAGTAGTAAAAAGGTTGTCTGCCTCAATTCTAGGAAATAAAAGTGATGTTTGTTATAAAAAAAGACTGTGTACTATTAAAGGGCAAGGGATTTCTAGGGAAAAAAAAACTTGTACTCTAGAGACATTAGGGAACAGGTTTACTTGTCAGAATATTATGACACTGATGTTAGCCCAAGTATAAACAGAAAAGTCTATAATGATGTTGATAGTCAGTCATCTGCTAGTTCTAATATAGAAACAAAGAGATCAGCCACTCAAAGAGAACTAAACTCGCCAGACAAGTCAGAAGACTAACTGACAAGTGAACCTAAAGAAATGGTTCTATACTGAGAATACCAGAAATTACCCATGAGAAGTGTGCCTTGCATGTAATTACTGGTGTTTATTGTTACACATGTTGATTACTACATTGTTAAGTATGCTTTATTATTTAACTGTTTTCTTCATGTATCCTTTGGCTTATATTCCTATTATAGCAATATCTGCTACTTATGATCATTCCTTATTTATATGTATGTTACAACTTATTGTTATTATAGTAGCAATAAAAATGTTAACATGTATATAACATTTTAAGATTTGGAAAGTAGGTTATATATATCTTCTCATTTGACTCATAATGACTGAAATAGATGAGGCAGGTGCTATTATCATGGGCTATTTTATAGATAAGGAAATGAAGACCAAAAGAGGGTGTCTTGCCCACAGTCACAAGCCAACAAGGATCTGAAGCAGGATTGAAATTCAGGTCCTCTTGATTCCAAATCCAGTGTTCTGTCCACTATTCTATTCAACCTTTATTTTTTTATATGTAGTATTATATATAGGATAGCATTATTGTTACAAGAAGCAAGTTTTAATTTTTAAGATATTCTTTGCTTCATTGTTTATGATAATTTGATGTGTGCTGATGGATATACACGTTCTGCCAAAGTATAAATGTATTTCACTCTGCTTATCACTTAACTATGTTGTCACTGGATGCTTTAATACCATTTTATGTCATGTACTGTTAATTTACATTGATTTCCTCGTAGATTTTTAACAATGCTAGGAGCATTCTAGGATGTCATAGACATTACTCTTAAGTGTCTAAAACACTAGTATTGTGTTTCTCTTAGCTAGGTTTTTTAAAGTTCCAGCATAAAGTTTCATACACACACACACATGCACAAACACACATAGATATACACATATATCACATATATACACATATATATACATACATATATATAATACACACACACACACACACACACACACACACACACACACATATTATTGCCAGGTCCCTGAAGGACAGTTCTGTGAAGCTGCCTATATAGAGATTTGACTCTTGATTAGTGGAAAGACTTCTAAGAGAAAGAAGCAGAGAAGAATGTGAGCCAGAATCAGAGAAAAGTATAAGGACTGGAGATCCAATATTATCTTTTATGGGTAACCGATTAGTTTAAAAATCTGAGAAATACACAGATAACATAAAGTGATGGAGAAAGGACAGAGAGGACTTCTGAGGGACAGAGAATGAAAAGAGCAAAAGACACTGAACTGGAAGAACAGAGGCCACATTGGCTAGATATAGTAAACTATGTAGCGAATGAAAGGATGTCAGGCTAGAAAGTTGTCTGATTGTGGAGGACGATTCAAAGCTGACACTTTGCTCCCTTGTCAATAGATCATTCAGAGATGACCTTCTAGCCTACTGGAGGTCACTAGCTTGTTGGACCTGACAAACAGGTTGTGAGCAGCAGAAAAATCATCTCTACATTATCCTTGAGAAGGAAACATCCAACATTTTCTTGAATATTTTTTGGGAGGACAGGATCTATTATCTTCAGATCATCCAATTTCACCTTTGAATAGCTCCAATTATGAATAAATGTCTTCTTTTCACTGACTAAGCTGAAATCTGCCTCTGCCATTTTGCCCACTACTCCTAGTTCTGACCTTTTGGGCTTAGGATCAAGCATATCTTCTTATTGCTTTCCTATGTGAGTCCCTTTTGAATATTTGAGAATCCCCAATACCTTCAAAGTTTTCTTTTCTTTAAATGAAATTTAATTCAACTCAATAGATATTTTGCATATTTATCAAGCATTAGTTTAATGCTTATTATTTGTCATACACTGGGCTAAGCCCTGGAATTACATAAATAAATAAAAAGACAATTCCTGCTCTTAAGGAGCTTGCATTTTATTTGCTACCCCCTATTTCTGTAAGGCCCTAGGTAGAAGTATTTTCAGAGTATTATTCTGACCAGGGGATATGAAGACTAAGTATTCCCATTTCCTGAATCTCCACCTCTTCACTAATCCAGTCATCCTCTGCATGCTTTTCAGTTTGGCTATAGACATCCTAAAATATAACACCCAGAACTAAAGATGATACTCTAGACCTTGTCTGACCCAAACAACTTACATTGATCTGATCCTTTCCCATCCTCTGAGCACAATGCCAGATTCCATTCCAACCATTCTATTTATCTTGTGCCCTCTCTCCCATGGAATCCTGTCTGGCCATTTTATTCCCTCAAGTTTTTAATGTTCAGAGCACTTCCTCCAGTGCACTCCACCCCATATGTACCATCTGTTCTACCCTACCACGTTCTACTTCATTTAGCCTGATCTGTGCCAGCCTGCAGTTATTTCTTCTGTCTACTACTATCTTTCAACATATGAGAACCAAAGTGTGTAGAATAGTTGCTTAGGTTTAGATACTATGTAAACCATGATTTCTGTCTGATTACTGTTATTTTACCAGATTGGAAAGGGACCCTCATTTTCCAAGGTCTAAGGACCCAGTAAGAAAATGGGTCAATATGAGCTGAGGGTATTTTGGGGGTGGGGAAGTAGAGAAAGAAAGGAAAAAAGCAAGACTTACCTCCTAACCTTCACTGAACTGAGAGACTATGCTGGGCAGCTGGGTTGCTGACTTGTGTATAAAATTTCTTTGCTAAATGTCTTCACTCGGCAGCAAAATTTCTTTTGGATGCTATTTGGGCTGGGAGCCAGTCATGCTATGGCAAGCAAATTTCTTCTCCATTTCTGTCTCCTCATGACCTCCTCCTTTCCCCCTGGCAAGGTATCACTAGACACATGTGCTCTCAAAAAAGAAGATGCCCTAGAACAGAGTCCAGATCTATCCAGTTTCTGTTCCACCTTCTGAAACCTGTTCTATACCTGCTTTTCTTGTCAGCACGATGTAATCCAGACCATCCCAACAAACTCATACAAGTTCCTTCCAGCCCTTATATCTTGCACCTGTTCCTCTCCATTATCATATGTCTATTCAAGAAATATCTCCTTAAACTGTGAGTTTTCTGTTGTTTGTTTGTTTGTTTTGGTATCCCCAGCCCTTGGTAGAGTTCCTGGAACATATTACATGCTTAATAAATTTTTGATGATTTTACTTAATTAGAAATCTGCTCCAAATATAGCCCTCTTTTCATTATCACCTGGTGATTTTAAAACTTAAGAGTTCACAAAAGAATAAGATAGACTATTCATTCATATATCAAGTAAGGACTCTTTCCTTTATTTTGGTCTGGAACTAATTTCTTTAAAAAAAAAAACTCCCTCTGCTAATTCAATTGCCTTGGAAAGTGGCTTAAGGCAATGAGAGACTAAATAATTTGTCCATGACCACATAGTTGGTGTGTGACAAAGAAAGGAAATTTTGAGCTCAAGACTGGCTTGGCCACTATATTATTCTGCCTATAAGATCTTTTATCATTGAATATTGTCTTACTCATCAAGACACAACTCTAAAGGCAGCCTACTAACCCTCTCATTTTCAAAAATGAAGCACCTGCAAGTCACTGAATATTTAATACTAAACATTTAAAAATATTTGCCCTAATATAGCACACATGTATAACAATGACATAGTGTCACTTTGATTTTCTGGATGCAGTCCCCTTTGTTTCCTCTGGAAATGCATCTGGTCAGTGAGTTGTCAGGAAATGGTGACTCCACTAAGTCTCAGAGATATTGATTACACATGGTTGGAGATTTTGTGTCCCCAAACCAGAAAGCTGTACCAGGGAAGCTGAGGAAATAAGGATTTGTGGAGGAGAGGAAGCTAAACTGGGAAGTTGGGGAAACTGTATCAGGAAACTGCTGGTCCTATCACACCTACAAAGGAAAGACTGACACTTAAAATGGAACATGAATGGGCCTGAGCATGGGCAAGCAGGGGCATCAAGAGATGGATAAAATCAAAATTATCACTGTGAGTTAAAATATTTTAGTCTTAGGGGCAACATAGGAGGAAGGAATGTGGGAAACAGAATCAGCAGTGATTCTTAGGAGAGGCATACCCAGCTCCACTGAACTTAACCTCTCCTTCTAAGTTAGTGGCTCTCAGGCGTATTCACAAAAGGGTAGTTGTCTGAGCAGTCAAAGGTTTCCCCCGAGGCAGTGGTGAGTTTCCCTTCTCTGAAAGGTAGTGATGCAAGGTATAACCTAGAAGTACTACTGATTGAAATCACAAGTACTCACCTCTCTGTGTCCTGTACTAAATGTGTGGTTGACTTGGGATCATTCTTGTGCAGCCTGGTCTCTGGTAAGAGAAGGTTCCCTTTTAGCAATACATTGCCTAATTAACAAATCCCTACCATAAAGGCAAACAAAAAAGATTATTTCTTACAAGTCTCAGTTTCCTCCAGAAATGGAAAGTATCAAAAGAATTTAAAGTACAACATGAATCAGGAATGGTACATGTTGTTTGTTCCTTTGCACAAAAAGAAATGTTAGAAAACTGGGGAAATTTTTTTACATTCAAGGTTTTTGATAAAGGCCTTATTTCTAAAATATATAGAGAATTTGCTAAATTTATAAAAACTACAAACCATTCCCCATTTGCTAAATGGTCAAAGAATATGATTAGATAATTTTCAGATGAAGAAATTAAAACCATTTCTAGTCATATAAAAAACTGCCTTAAATCACTATTGATTACAGAAATGCAAATTAAGACAATTTTGAGGTACCATATCATACCTCTTAGATTGGCCTAAGATGACAGGAAAAGATAATGATGAATGTTGGAGAGAATGGTGGAAAACTGGAACACTACTACCTTGGTGGTGAAGTTGCAAACTGATCCAACCATTCTGGAGAGCAATATACATTCTGGAGAACTATACTCAGAGAGCTATCAAACAGTGCATACGCTTTGATCCAGGAGTATGTCTGCTGGGTCTCTATCCCAAAGAGATTACAAAACAGGGGAAAGAACCCATATGTACAAAAATGTTTGTAGCAGCCCTTTTTGTAGTGGAAAGAAACTGGAAATTGAGGAGATGTCCATCAGTTGGAGAATGGCTAAATAAGTTATGGTATATGAATGTAATGGAATATTATTGTTCTAAAAGAAGCAATCAGCAGATTGATTTCAGAAAGTCCTGGAGAGATTTACATGAACTGATACTAAGTGAAATGAGTAGGACCAAGAAAACATTGTATGCAGCAATAAGATCAACTGTGATGGACTTAGCTCTTGGAGAGAAAACTAGGAAGACTAAATGTAAATCATGGTATTTTCACCTTTTTTGCTATTGTTTGCTTGCTTGATTTTTTTTTTATTTTTTCCCTTTTCTGATTTTTCTTGTGCAGCATGATAAATGTGGAAATATGTTAAAATAAAAAGTTGCACATGTTTAACCTATATTGGATCACTTGCTGTCTAGGAGAGAGGGGAGCTTGAGAAGGAGGGAAAAAATTTGAAACATGCATGTATTTTGAAAAATAAAATGCTATTTTTTTAAAAAAGAGATGTTATGTAGAGACAAATCATAACATGCTTTCATAATGTGATTAGAACAGATTTAAATAACTTATCTTTGCACACCTAATAGTCTGGGAGGAAAATGTTGAAATCACATCACAACATAAGTCTTGTGAGCCTATTTGGGATTTTCTGGGCAAAAGTACTGGACTTCTCCATCTCCTTTTACAGATGAGAAATTGAGGGAAGCAGAGTTTAGTGACTTACTTAGACCTGTCTTATAAGTCAATTGTCATTATGTTAAGCAAACACTTTACATTTTACATCAGATATTGTCAAATCAAATTAAAAAGCTTGGGTCAAACATCCTTCTGTTAGCATATTTTCTGATGAATGAAATGGTTCATTTTCACATCAAGTTGCTTACTGGAATTTAGGAATCTCAGACCTTTCAATTCACAAGATCTTAGCCAGTTCTTGAGACATCTAACAGAGGAAAACTTATGTGCCAAAGTCAGGACAGAATAAACACAAAAGAGGCAGAAGTGGCCATGTGATCATGGATTTATGATGGTTGGGTAGAAAACCTATCACCCCTTCCCCAACCTGATTCTCCTATTGCAATATTAAAGAGTCCTCAAGCTTTAGAATGGAAAGGAAAGTCAAGGAGGGAAGAGGATTGCTTCCTGTGTATTTGATGAGGCATCATCTGTTCTGGTTCAGCTGTCATCTACCAGTAGAAATCCCTCAAAAATCAATCATCCATGGCTGGAAGCAGCACTGTCCCCAAGCATCCATCTAGAGATAGAAATAATTTCTGAGCATGATAGATGGGAAGTATACAAGGGCACCCTGTTTCATAGGTTTTGACTTATACTGGGGAAGTAACTAAAATAAAAAGGAAATATGAGCTATAAATGTGTCACAAGTAGGCAGTGAGGAGTACTAGGAAAGAGGGAATATGATAGTTGTTCAGAGTAAAGGACTAGACTTCCAGCCAAGTGGCAGAGAGGACACACATATCTACTTAATCTCTGAATTTGCTACACTATGATCAAGTAGGATTTATACCAGGAATGCAGGGCTGGTTCAATATTAGGAAAACTATCAATATAATTGGCCATGTCAATAACCAAATTAACAAAAACCATATGATCATCTCCAATAGATGCAGAAAAAGCATTTGATAAAATCCAACATCCATTCCTATTAAAAACACTTGAGAGTATAGGAATAAATGGACTTTTCCTTAAAATAATCAGCAGCATCTATTTAAAACCATCAAGTAAGCATCATATGTAATGGAGACAAACTGCAACCATTCCCAATAAGATCTGGAGTGAAACAAGGTTGCCCACTATCACCGTTACTATTTAATATTGTATTAGAAACGCTAGCTATAGCAATAAGAGCTGAGAAAGAGATTAAAGGAATAAGAATAGGCAATGAGGAAGCCAAATTATCACTCTTTGCCGATGACATGATGGTATACTTAGAGAACCCCAGAGATTCTGCTAAAAAGTTATTAGAAATAATCCACAACTTTAGCAAAGTTGCTGGTTATAAAATAAACCCACATAAGTCATCAGCATTCTTATATATCACTAACAAAATCCAACAGTCAGAGTTACAAAGAGAAATTCCATTTAAAGTAACTACTGATAATATAAAATATTTAGGAATCTATCTGCCAAGGGAAAATCAGAAACTTTATGAGCAAAATTACAGACCACTTTTCACACAAATTAAGTCTGATCTAACCAATTGGAAAAATATTAAATGCTCTTGGATAGGGCGAGCAAATATAATAAAGATGACAATATTACCTAAACTAATCTATTTATTTAGCGCTATACCAATCAGACTCCCAAAAAACTATTTTAATGACCTAGAAAAAATAACAACAAAGTTCATATGGAAAAACAAAAGGTCAAGAATTTCAAGGGAATTAATGAAAAAAAAATCAAATGATGGTGGCTTAGCTGTACCAGATCTAAAATTATATTATAGAGCAGCAGTTACCAAAACTATTTGGTATTGGCTAAGGAATAGATTAGTTGATCAGTGGAATAGATTAGGTTCAAGGGATAAAACAGTCAACAAATATAGCAACCTAGTCTTTGACAAACCCAAAGATCCCAGCTTTTGGGATAAGAACTTACTGTTTGATAAAAATTGCTGGGAAAATTGGAAACTAATATGGCAGAAACTAGGCATTGATCCATACTTAACGCCGTACACCAAGATAAGGTCAAAATGGGTTCATGACCTAGGCATAAAGAATGAAATTATTAATAAATTAGAGGAACATAGGATAGTTTACCTCTCAGACCTGTGGAAGGGGAAGGTCTTTATGACCAAAGCAGAACTAGAGATCATTACTGATCACAAAATAGAAAATTTCGATTATACCAAACTGAAAAGTTTTTGTACAAACAAAACTAATGCAGACAAGATTAGAAGGGAAGCAATAAACTGGGAAAATATTTTTACAGTCAAAGGTTCTGATAAAGGCCTCATTTCCAAAATATATAGAGAATTAACTCTAATTTATAAAAAATCAAGCCATTCTCCAATTGAAAAATGGTCAAAGGATATGAACAGACAATTCTCAGATGAAGAAATTGAAACTATTTCTAGTCATATGAAAAGATGCTCCAAGTCATTATTAATCAGAGAAATGCAAATTAAGACAACTCTAAGATACCACTACACACCTGTCAGATTGGCTAAGATGACAGGAAAAAATAATGATGATTGTTGGAGGGGATGTGGGAAAACTGGGACATTGATGCATTGTTGGTGGAGTTGTGAACGAATCCAACCATTTTGGAGAGTAGTTTGGAACTATGCTCAAAAAGTTATCAAACTGTGCATACCCTTTGATCCAGCAGTGTTACTACTGGGATTATATCCCAAAGAGATTATAAAGAAGGGAAAGGGACCTGTATGTACATGAATGTTTGTGGCAGCCCTTTTTGTAGTGGCTAGAAACTGGAAACTGAATGGATGTCCATCAGTTGGAGAATGGCTGAATAAATTGTGGTATATGAAAATTATGGAATATTACTGTTCTGTAAGAAATGACCAACAGGATGATTTCAGAAAGGCCTGGAGAGACTTACACGAACTGATGCTGAGTGAAATGAGCAGGACCAGGAGATCATTATATACTTCAACAACAATACTATATGATGACCAGTTCTGATGGACCTGGCCATCCTCAGCAACGAGATCAACCAAATCATTTCTAATGGAGCAGTAATGAACTGAACTAGCTATACCCAGAAAAAGAACTCTGGGAGATGACTAAAAACCATTACATTGAATTCCCAATCCCTATATTTATGCACACCTGCATTTTTGATTTCCTTCACAAGCTAATTGTACAATATTTCAGAGTCTGATTCTTTTTGTACAGCAAAATAACGTTTTGGTCATGTATACTTATTGTGTATCTAATTTATATTTTAATATATTTAACATCTACTGGTCATCCTGCCATCTAGGGGAGGGGGTGGGGGGGTAAGAGGTGAAAAATTGGAACAAGAGGTTTGGCAGTTGTTAATGCTGTAAAGTTACCCATGTATATATCCTGTAAATTAAAGGCTATTAAATTAAAAAAAAAAAAAAAAAATCTCTGAATTTGCTCTCAAAATTTATTTCATGACAAATCTTGGAATTAGTGCTTCACTGGAAAAAAAACTCACAAATAATTACCAAGAGAAGACATCCTTGAAATTCACCAGAAAAGGTCTGTTTTTGTTTGAGGGCAGGGACGGTTAGACCAGGCACAGGCTGAGGACAAGCAGTGGCAGCAAGAGCATGGTAGGCAGCTCACACTGAGCAGCCTAGAGAGGGGTGGAGTATGATCTCAGCCGTTTTTGCAGGGAAGTGTTGCTACAGTGTTGGCTACTTTGCCCTGGCAGCAAGCCAGTAGATCAGCAGAGAAGTTGTGAACACAGGAGGTAAAGACTATAACCTCAAAAAGCTAGGGTCTCTCAAGACCTGGCCACATCCACCTGGAGTATCTCAGCACGCTCTCAGAGTCTCAGAGCACAGGCACAATGCAGCCATTGCTATCCTGCTAGTGCCTCACTGCTGCCCCCCCCCAATCTGTAGAGGAAGCTCGATAATACCATCCACCCCCCCCCAAAAAAAAAAGTAGACTGAATTTGGGTTTTTTTGCTTGTTTTTCTTTGATTCTTCTCTGATAAAATGAGCAAAAAATTTAAATGAACTCTATCAATAGCTTCTATATGGATAGAGAGCAGACTTTAAACACTGAGGAGACTAAAAATAGACTGTCTCCAGCCTGTTGAATCCCCAAAAGGGGATATGATCTGGTCCTCAACACACAAGACTCTGATAGAAGAAATTTAAAAGGCTCTCACAGGAGAGTTAGAAGAAAAATGGGAAAAGGAAAGGGAAGCTTGACAAGTGAGTCTGGATAAGTCATCCCACTCATTTAAAAATAGAGTGGATAAAGAAATCAAATCTTTGAAAAACAGAATTAGTAAATTGGAAAAAGAAAATAGCTCTCTAAAAAATAAAATTGGCAAAATGGAAAAAAAAATTCCATAGAACAAAATAACTCACTTAAAAACTCAATTGGACAATTAGAAAAAAGATATAAAAAAGTGAGTGAAGAAAATAATTAATTGAAAATCAGAATCAAAGAAATGGAATTGAATAACTTGAGGAGACACCAAGAATCAGTCAAGCAAAACCAAAAAAAAAAAAAAAAAAAAAAAAATGAAACAATGAAAAAAAATGTCAAATACCTTCTTGGGAAAACAACAGACCTGGAAAATAGATCTAGAAGAGACAATCTGAGAATTATTGGACTCCCTGAAAAATATGATGAAAAAAAGAGTCTGGACACTATTTCTCAGGGAATTATCAAAGAGAACTGCCCAGAAGTTATAGAAACAGAGGGCAAAATAGAAATTGAAAGAATTCATTGATCACCTACTGAAAGGGACCCTAAAATCAAAACTCCAAGAAATATAATGCCAAGTTCCAGAATTATCAGATGAAAAAATATTGCAAACTGCTAGAAAAAATAAATTCAAATATAGAGGAGCCGCAATAAGGATTACTCAGGATCTAGCAGCATCCACATTAAAGGACTGAAGGGCCTGGAATATGATATTCCGAAAGGCTAAGGAACTTGGTATGCAGCCAAAAATAACTTATCCAGCCAAAATGAGCATCTTTTTCCAGGGAGTAAGATGGACATTCAACAAAGTAAGTGAATTTCATCTATTTTTGATGAAAAAAACAGAAATAAACAAAAAGTTTGATCTACAAATATAGAACTCAAGAGAAACCTAAAAAGGTAAAAAAGAGATCTTGGGAACTATATTTCTGCAATAAAGATATATAAAGAACACATGTATATTTTGTTCTAGAAACTAGAGGTGGAAAGGAAATTGTACACAGAAAAGGGTAAAGTGGAGGTACCCAAGAGGCAAGGATCTATTATATTTGAGAGAAAGAATGGAGGGGGGTGAACATAGTGTGTATCTTACTGCCATCAGAACTGGCTTAAAGTGAAAAATATTAAACATATTCGATTTATGGTGAAACTTCTCCCACCTGATTGAAAAGTAGGAGGGGAAAAGTGAAAAGGGAAAAGTGTTGTTTACAGGAAACACACCTGAAGCAGGGTGATACATACAGAGTAAAGGTAAAAGTTTGGAGCAGAATTTACTATGCTTTAGGTGACGCCACAAAAGCAGGGGTAGCCATCCTGATCTCAGATCAAGCAAAAGCAAAAGTTGACCTAATTAAAAGAGATAAGGAAGGGCACTATATCTTGCTAAAAGGTATCATAGTAATGAAGCAATATTGTAATGGGCTGAGGTTTGAGTTGATGCACTGAGGTCCCAAGTACGTGAAGCTAAATAGTAATTGGGCTATACTCTATTAATATACATGATTGGATAAAGAATGGTCCCTGCCCACTCTCCGTGCAAGTCCTGATGTGTTGTATAGGAAATGATGATTTTGGTGGGTGGAGGCAGAGAGGGAGACAGGAAGAGAAGCTAGGAGAGATTGGGCCTGGGTTCGAGACTCCGAGCTGCTGGTTGTGTGGCTGCTGGTTGAGCTAGCTTCTTGACTCAGCTGCACACATTGCTATTGCCGATTCTCTTCCACCTCCGATCCTTCTTCACTGAGAATAAAGACTGACGATTTTCCCCTAACCTGAATTCCTGACTCCTGCTGATTTAAAAATACACGATCTTCACACAATATCAATATTAAACATACATGCACCAAGTGTTGTAGCATCTAAATTATTAAAAGATAAATTAAGAGAGCTGCAAGAAGAAATAGACAGCAAAACTATAATAGTGGGAGATCTCAAACTTGCACTCTCAGAATTAAATAAATCAAACCACAAGATAAATAAGAAAAAAGTCAAAGAGGTAAATAGAATACTAGAAAAGTTAGATATGAGAGATCTTTGGAGAAAACTAAATGGAGACAGAAAGGAGTACACTTTTTTCTCAGCAGTTCATGGAACCTATACAAAAATTGGCCATATGTTAGGACATAAAAACCTCAAACTCAAATACAGCGAGGCAGAAATAGTAAATGCATCCTTTTCAGATGACAATGCAATGAAAATTACATTGAATATAAAGCTAGGAGAAAATAGACCAAAAAATAATTGGAAACTAAATAATCTCATACTAAAGAATGATTGTGTAAAATAGCAAATCATAGACATAATTAATAACTTCACTCAAGAAAATGACAATAATGAGACATTATACCAAAATGTGTGGGATCCAGTCAAAGTGGTAATAAGGGGAAATTTCATATCTCTAGAAGCCTGCTTGAATAAAATGGAGAAAGAGGAGGTCAATGAATTGGGCTTGCAACTAAAAATTCTAGAAAAGGAACAAATTAAAAAACCCCAGTCAAACACTAAACATGAAATTCTAAAAACAAAAGGAGAGATCAATAAAATTGAAAATAAAAAACTGTTGAATTAATTAATAAAACTAAGAGTTGGTTCTATGAAAAAACCAACAAAGTAGACAAACCCTTAATAAATCTGATTTAAAAAAGGAAAGAGGAAAATCAAATTGTTAGTCTTAAAAATGAAAAGGGAGAACTCGCCACTAATGAAGAGGAAATTAGAGCAACAATTAAGAGTTACTTTGCCCAACTTTATGCCAATAAATTCGATAACTTAAATGAAATGGAAGAATACCTTAAAAAATATAGCTTGCCCAGATTAACAGAGGAAGAAGTAAATTGGCTAAACAGTCCCATTTTAGAAAAAGAAATAGAACAAGCTATTAACCAACTCCCTAAGAAAAAAACCCCAGGACCAGATGGATTTACATGTGAATTCTATCAAACATTTAAAGAACAATTAACTCCAATGCTATATAAACTATTTGAAAAAATAGGGATTGAAAGACTCCTACCAAATTCCTTTTATTATACAGACATAGTACTGATACCTAAACCAGGTAGGTTGAAAACAGAGAAAGAAAATTATAGACCAATCTCCCTAAGGAACATTGATGCTAAAATCTTAAATAAAATATTAGCAAAAAGATTACAGAAAATCACCCCCAGGATAATACACTATGAACAAGTAGGATTTATACCAGGAATGCAGGGCTGGTTCAATATTAGGAAAACTATTAGCATAACTTATTATAGCAATAACCAAATTAACAAAAACCATATGATCATCTCAATAGATGCAGAAAAAGTATTTGATAAAATCCAACATCCATTCCTAATAAAAACACTTGAGAGGATAGGAATAAATGGACTTTTCCTTAAAATAGTCAGGAGCATATATTTGAAACCATCATTAAGCATCATATGTAATGGGGAAAAACTGGAACTTTCCCTAGTAAGATCAGGAGTGAAACAAGGTAGCCCACTATCACCATTATTATTCAATATTATATTAGAAACGCTAGCCTTGGCAATAAGAGTCGAGAAAGAGATTAAAGGAATTAGAGTAGGTAATGAGGAAACCAAATTATCATTCTTTGCAGATGATATGATGGTATACTTAGAGAAGCCCAGAGATTCTACTAAAAAGCTATTAGAAATAATTCATAGCTTTAGCAAAGTTGCAGAATATAAAATAAATCCATATAAATCCTTAGCATTTTTATATATCACAAGCAAAACCCAACAGCAAAAGATACAAAGAGAAATTCCATTCAAAATAACTGTCAATAGCATAAAATATTTGGGACTCTACCTACCAAAGGAAAGTCAGGAATTATATGAGCAAAATTACAAAACACTTTCCACACAAATAAAGTCAGATTTAAATAATTGGAAAAATATTAAGTGCTCTTGGATAGTTCAAGCAAATATAATAAAGATGACAATACTCGCTAAACTAATCTATTTATTTAGTGCCATACCAATCAGACTCCCAAGAAGCTATTTTAATGACGTAGAAAAAAATAATAACAAAATTCATATAAAAGAACAAAAGGTCAAAAATTTCAAGGGAATTCATGAAAAAAAATCAAATGAAGGTGACCTAGCTGTACCTGATCTAAAACTATATTATAAAGCAGCAGTCACCATAACCATTTAGTATTGGCTAAGAAATAGATTAGTTGATCAGTGGAATAGGTTAGGTTCACAAGACAAAATAGTCAATAACTATAGCAATCTCCTGTTTGACAGACCCAAAGATCCCAACTTTGGGGATAAGAATTTGTTTGACAAAAACTGCTGGGAAAACTGGATATTAGTTTGGCAGAAATTAGGCATGGACCCACACTTAACACCGTATACCAAGACAAGATCAAAACAGGTCCATGATTTAAGCATAAAGAATGAGATCATAAATAAATTAGCGGAACATAGGATAGTTTACCTCTTAGACCTGTGGAGGAGGAAAGAATTTGTGACCAAAGAAGAACTAGAGATCATTATTGATCACAAAATAGAAAATTTTGATTACATCAAATTAAAAAGCCTTTTTACAAACAAAACTAATGCAAACAAAATTAGAAGGGCAACAAAAAACTGGGAAAACATTTTTACAGTTAAAGATTCTGATAAAGATCTCATTTCCAAAATATATAGAGAATTGACTCTAATTTATAAGAAATCAAGCCATTCTCCAATTGATAAATGGTCAAAGGATATGAACAATTTTCAGATGATGAAATTGAAGCTATTTCCACTCATATCGAAGAGTATTCCAAACAACGATTGATCAGAGAAATGCTAATTAAGACAACTCTGAGATACCATTACACACCTGTCAGATTGGCTAAGATGACAGGAAAAAATAATGATGAATTTTGGAGGGAAAGTTGGTGGGGAAACTGGGACATTGATACATTGTTGGTGGAGTGGTGAACAAATCCAACCATCCTGGAGAACAATCTGGAATTATGCCCAAAAAGTTATCAAACTGTGCATACCCTTTGATCTAGCAATGCTACTACTGGGCTTATATCCCAAAGAGATACTAAAGAAGGGAAATGTGCCAAAAATGTATGTGGCAGCCCTGTTTGTAGTGGCTAGAAATTGGAAAATTAATGGATTGCCCATCAATTAGAGAATGGTTGGGTAAATTGTGGTATATGAATGTTATGGAATATTATTGTTCTGTATGAATTGATGCTGAATGAAATGAGCAGAACCAGGAGATCGTTATACACTTCAACAACAATACTGTATGAGGATGTATTCTGATGGAAGTGGATATCTTCAACAAAGAGAAGATCTAATTCAGTTTCAATTGGTCAATGATAGACAGAAGCAGCTACATCCAGAGAAGGAATACTGGGAAATGAGTGTAAACTGTTTGTAATTTTGTTTTTCTTCCTAGGTTATTTTTACCTTCTGAATCCAATTCTTCCTGTGCAACAAGAGAACTGTATGGTTCTGCACACATACATTGTATCTAGGATATACTATAACATATTTAACATGTATAAGACTGCTTGCCATCTAGGGGAGGGGATGGAGGGAGGGAAGGGAAAAGTCAGAACAGAAGTGAGTACAAGGGATAATGTTGTAAAAAAATTACCCATGCATATGTACTGTCAATAAAAAGTTATAATTATTTTTTAAAAAAAGAGTAAAGGACTAGGCTCAACATTCTAATCTCTCTCACCTCACAAAGTAAGTGATCAGTGATTATGCCATCTGTAGATTTTAGCTAGAATTTGAGGGAGTCCAAAGGAAGTAAGGAGAGAGAGAATTCTAGGAATGGGGAACAGTCAGTGGAAGTGTTCAGTGTCAGGAGATAAAGTAAAGAATGCAAGGAACAGCCAGAAGGCCCGTGTCATAGGATGGCCGAGAACATGTAGAGGAGTAAATCAAAAGAAGATTGGAAAGGTGGGAAGCAGACAAATTAAGAAGGGGTTTCAAAGCCAGAGGAGTGCAATTTTGATACTCATAGTAATAGAAAGCCACTAGAATTTATTGAATTTGGTAACTTATATGTTCTAGAGTAGCATGGTAGGATACTTGAGGCAGTGAGATCCACTTGCCAGTATTTGCAGTAGTAAAGGCATGAGGAGATAAGGGCTTACCCTAGGTGGTAGAAGTGTCAGAGAAAACAAACTACAAATGAGAGATGTTGCAAATGTAAATTTGAAAGACCTTAGCAAGAGATTGGATATAGAGGAGGAGTCTGAGAGAGTGAGGAGTTAAGGTTGACCCCTAGAGTGCTAACCTGGATACTTATGAAGATATTGGTACCCTTAAATGGAAGAAGGAATTAAGGAAAAAGGAGGATTTGAGGAGGAAAAATTAGTTCGGTTTTCAGCATATTGATTTATGATGTCTATGAGACATTGATTTTGAGATACTTAATTGACTTTTGGAGGTACAAGACTGGAGGTCAGGAGAAACTGGACTGGACAAGTAGATAAGAAAATTGATCATGAGATGATCATTGAATCCAATGATTAGATCACTGGGTGAAATAATATAGAGGGAGAAGAGTAGGCCTATGGTTAACTCATGGTGCACAGACCTGGCCTTGATAAAGATCCAGTGAAGGAGATTGGTCAGATATGAAGGAGAAGAACCAGAGTAGAACAATATCATAAAAAAAATCTAGAGAAAAGAAGGGATTAAGCAAAAATAAAGTGGCAGGTAGGTGCTCCATTGGATGGAGCTCTGGGCTTGGAATCAAAAGGACTCATCTTCATGAATTCAAAGCTGATCTCACATATTTACTAGCTGTGTGACCTTGGACAATTAAAGATCCTGTTTGACTAAGTTTTCCTCAGTACTAAATATGAGCTGGAGAAGGAAATGGCAAACCACTCCAGTATCTTTGCCCAGAAAATTCCAAAATGGTGTCATAGAGAATTGGAAAGTAGGCTCCCACTATAACTGCCATCTCATGGAGTTTAGCCACAAAAGAAAGGAGAACGATGACAACAGTAAGCAGAGATGGACAGATGAATTGGTATTTTTTTTAATGGAAGGAACATATTTATGTTTACAGGCAAAAGGGAATCAGTTAACAGATATGGAGAGATTTAAAATTGAAGAGAGAATGGGGATGTTAAAGGGAAGAATCTGCTAGTGGAGACAGAATGGAATGGGACTATTTTTACATGTAGAAGGTTTGCCTTGGCTAAAAGAATTAAATATGAGATTATTTTTTCACCAGAGAGGATGGGGATTATCCATAAGAGACTTGTGAATAAATGAAAAAGTTTGAAAGAGCCACTGTAGTGAATGTGATAGTGAAATAATCAGGGAAGTTTAAAAAGATTGCCCTGCAGCAGTGAGAGTCCAAATTGAGACAATGTAACATAAATTTACAGTGGTCCCAGTCAGCAAAGTTTTGTAATTTTCTCCAGCTTCTGTCAGCTGTAGATGTATGGGAGCAAAGGCAGAAGATGGTGGGAGTAATTCTAAATTATAATTTTGCTAGTCATATTAGGCAGTAAAATAAGGGGGCAAGGGATTCAGGAGAAGAGCAAAGTGGAGAGTTGAACTGGTTTTCCAAGAGCTCAGAATAGGGAAGGGAAGAATGTAGCCAGTGTAAGGGTGATAACCTGGGAAAGAACTAAGGAATTAATGGATGGAGGTGATGCTGAGAATGAAGAACAGAGCTTCAGGTTGCAAAGAGAAAGATCTAATTTAAAATCCCCTTATATTCAAAGCCCTTCATTACCTGCCAACTCCTTTTCAGGCTTCTTACAGCTTATGCCCTCTACCCCATGTACTCTGGGACTCAATGATACTGACCTTGCTATTTCTTGAACAAAACACTCCATATCCAAGCTCTAGGGATTTTCAGTGGCTGTCCTTCAGTCTGAAATTCCTTCTTCTCATCTTAGCTACCCAATTTTTCTAGCTTCCTTCAAGTGGCAGCTAAAATCATATCTCCTATGAAAATACCTTCCACTTCTTCATTTTAGTGACTTTCCTATGATAATCATCAGCATTTATTTCATGTATTACTTTTTGTACATCAAATTTTACATTCTAACTCCCCCTAAAATTGTGAACATCTTGAAAACAAGGACTATCTTTTGCCCTTTTTTATATCCCCAGAGCTTAGCAGAGTGTCTGGCACTTAGTAGGTGTTTAACAAATATTTACTGACTGACCAACCACATGAGTCATAGAACTTGACCCATAGAGGGGATGGGGGCAATGCAGACAATGAGGGACTGGACTCTCAAGGGCTTTAAGCAAATCAAGTACTGTAGAGCCTGACAAGAGAAGGTGGTCCTCAATCACTAGCCTGGAAAGAGAAGACTAAGGGGTTTCACCTCCCATACACTGCCATAACTAATTTCCACTCCAACTCAGAGAAATGGATATTGCATCTTCCTCTTTGATCTCACACAGGAACAAGGAAAGGAAACCAACTTATGTATGGAATCATGTTGACTCACTTCAGTGATTAGACATCTGTGTGAGAAGAACATTCATAGAGAAAAGAAGAGAGGAATGAGTAAAGAGAGGGGGAAAGGGAGAACTATGTAGAGAGAAAATAGAGATATCAGAACAAAAGAAAGAGAAGACAGGAAGGAAAGGGAACAAAGGGTCTAAGGAAAATGGGGAAAAGAAAGGGAAAATGACCTCTTTTTGACTTCCCTCTACTGTCCTCTTCCCAGCTCAGTCTGAGGCAAGTTCATAATCTTCTTTAGTCTGTCCTATGCCCCCCCCCCAAGACTTCCACTGAGCTTGGGGTGATTTGTCCCTTCCCTTTCATCCTTTTTTCCTCTTATACCAACCTTACCCCCACCCCCAACTGAAAATGTGTCCCTTTGACTCAACTTGCTTTCTCATCAGCTGCCTGTGAGGATTTTTATCTGTAATTCAATCAACTGCAGGATCCACTTGAAATTACCTTATTGTCAGCTCAGGCTTGGGAGGGTCTGATGATAAACCCTCAATGAACATTATCTCTTTAAAAGTATAATTTCTTTTTGCAGCTATAAAACACTTTAAAATTAGCAGGATACAAATTCCAACTTTAAATATCCAATCTTGCCAAACTGATAGCTCATTATAAAGAAATCCTGGAAGCCAAAAAGAAGTCATGTGTTGATGTTAAGGAGAAACAAGATGATCCTTCCCAGCTCTTCTTTTGAGGAAAGAGAGCAAAAAACATTTCTTTCTAGGCCTCCTGCTGCATTTGGGCCCTCTTCATTCTCCTACAGTTCCTCCCTGGGCTCTTATGCAGCGCCTTCTATTTGAATTAATCCAGACTTTAAAAAGTCTCAATTCTTCATGCTTTAGACAAGTACATAGAAAATGGGAGATGGAGGACATGGCACTGAACTCATGACTACACAAGGATTGGTCAGACTTAGGGATCAAGATTGTATGAAGACCGGAGATTTGTATCACTTTTACAAAGAGAGTAGGGAAAAATCCTCACAAGATACTACAAAAGTCTTCCATGAGTCCTAGAAGGAAGGTATATAAAATAACTATCAATTCACAACCACACTTATGCCTCCTCCAGCAACCAAGAGATAGTATCTTGTTTATTCATATTGTTTGTTATATTACAACTTGCCTATGTGATTCCTCCTATGCTGATGGACTTAACCACTGATGTATACCTGCTTCAATTAAAACAAAAGAAAGGAAGAATTGTAGAGGGTCATAGACAGTGAGGGAACTCTAGATGAGGTATAAGACCCTTCAGCCCAGAGGGAATTTGCTGACAATGTCTGGTTTGGCTCCCCATCTCCCTTAATGGCTCTTGGCCTTTCTGAGAAATCAGCGGGCTATAACAATCTATGTTGTAATTAAATCAATGTGATACCAAATGACAAAGAGTCATCTAAGTCATCTACATACAATAGCAAATTGTTTATGTGGTCCCACATGCACAGTCTTGTGTTGGTTATATAAGAATATTAGGGTATATAAAATGAGAGAATTTGGAATAAACAGACTCCATGTTTGACTATTCATGTGAGTCCTGACTTATTATTGCTCTTCTAAAACCAAGGACTCGAGCCGGTACCGAGGTCTTCCAGAGAGCTAGTCTGAACACAACAGAAATGTCTCTGGGAAACTATGCAGGACTTTGAATTAATCAATCAAAAAGAATTTATTAAGCAGCTATTCTGTGCCAATCACTACACTTGGTTCTGGGCATACAAAAAACAGTTTGTAGTCTCAAGAAATTTACATCCCAAAGATCTGCACTTTCTCCTCTAAGTAAAAGCCCAATTTTCTTTTGAGGCAGTGATATTTCTTTCATAATATTGTTTGACAGCAAGTCATAGAATAAGTTTCTGAAGCACTGAAGTTAAGCATTACATAAAAGTTAATGGGGAAAGATATGGTAGGGAGTGGGTAGGGATGTGAGTAGCACATTAAAATGAGGAAATATGCAAAAGTTATATAAAATATGTCATGTCAAAACTGATTTTATGACTGAAAAGAAGGCATACTGATCCTTCAGTGAGTGGAAAATATAGTGGTGATGTTGCTCAAAAGCAGGCTCTCTTAGTTTGGGCAAGGTTGTCACTCTCTTTTGCCCAGACTCTCTACCCTTGTATGAGTGGAGCTACTACTATCTTTGGACAAGACTCTTACTTTTATCTGCTTACTTTCTCAGATCTTCCCAACACAAGGAGAGTATCTTTTTAAAATTTCTAATTGGTCACAGAAAATAATGGGAAGGAAACTAGTGAAAGTCTCACTTGCAGCTAGTTATTGAGAAACCAAACCCACTACTTCTGCCTCACTCATTCATTATCTAGAACAATTCTATCCACTGGAAAGGTATTTTTAAAAAATGGAACTGAAATAGCTAAGTTGATAGAACTTGGACCTGGAATCAGAAAGCTTGAGTTCAAACTTAGCCTCAGATACTTCTAGCTGTGTGAACCTAGTCAAATCACTTAACTTCAGTCTGTCTATCTCTTCACCTGGAAAAATCAGATAATGATAATATTTCCTTCCCAGGGCAGGATCAAATGAAACATTTGTAATCTAAATATTTGCAAACTTTAAAGGGGGGGAGTGAAGTGCGGTAAAGCCAAGATGGCAGAGAGTAGACAGGCTTCATCTGAGCTCTTTTTGTCTTCCCTCAGATCAATACCAGATCAAACCTCTGAATAGATTTTGGAGAGACAGATATGGAGTGTAACAAATTTCCAGCAGAACATATTTTGTACAAAAGGAGTCACATATTAAAAAAGGTTATTTATTCTCACATAAAAATGATTCACATTTCATCTCTATTAAGCAAAGCCAAATACTAAATGACATAATCTTTTTAGGGTTCTCTCTCTTTAAGGTCACTACTTTGTAGTGATACCATTGCTTGTTACAAGGTCAACAAGCCCAATCATGCTATTACTGCCATTTCTGCAACCATGCTGATAGGCCCTATCCTTGCTATCAGCATTCACAGGCTTTCTAGGACCTTTTAATGCTCATTTTCAGTGTCAATGTTAAAGGAAAAGAAGCATAAAGTGGAGAAAAGGCAGTCAGAGTCTTTCAGTGCAAGTCTAACTAGTTAAGCCCACACTCTATATGAGGACTACGATCTAGAGGATCCTATGATACTTACATGATGTCAATATGGAGAAATACCCTTCATTCCCTCTCTTTTCATCTCTCCCCTCGCCAGCCCCACATTGAACTTGAGTCACAACTTGTCTTCTTAAGAATTGCACCGAACATTCTGAAAGGCAAAAGAACTTGGATTGCACGCAAGACTCACTTATCCAGCAAAATTGAGCATCATCCTTTAGGGGAAAAGATGAATATTCAATGAAATAGGTGAATTTCATCTATTTCTGATGAAAAGACAAAACCAAATAGAAAATGTGATCTTCAAATACCGAACTCAAGAGAAACATAAGGTAAAAAGGAAAGAAAAAATAGCTTTTAAAAGTTAAAAAGCTTATGTCTCTATAAGGGAAGAAAATATTTTAACTCTTGAGATCTCTATTTCTGTATGGGTATACTTAGAGGGTGCAGGTATGATTTGATTTTATTGTGATGATTTTAAAAAGAAACTAGAGGAAGAAAAGTGATTCTACTGGAAGAAGAGGAAAATAGAGTTAAAATGGGTTAAATTACATCTCATGAAGAGGCAAAGAAAGGCCTATTGCAATTGAGAGAAAGAAGGGAAAAGGATGAACATTGCACAAATCTTACTCCTATCAGATTTGGCTCAAAGAGAAAATATCAGATACATTTAGCTTCACAGAGAAGCTTGTTTCACCCTATAGGCAAATACAAGAGGAAGGGGGAAAGGAAAAGGAAAGGCTAATAGAAGGGAGAACAGAAGTAGAAGATGAAAGGTATAAGAAAGGGGAAGAGGCTGCAAAAGAGAAGAGCTGTTTGGGGGAGGGAGTGACCAGTGACAAAATACTGGAGAAAGAAAGATAGGAAAGAAAGGGAAAGAAATGAAAGGATGGTGGGAAAGGAGAGGAAAGCAAGGGGAAAAGAAAGGAGGAAAGGGGTAATAGAAAGAGAGGGAGAAAAGGAAGAAGGAAATAAGAAAAGAAGGACAGGGAAGGGAGGAGAAGAGAGAAGGAGAGAGGGAATGAAAAAGATATGGAAGTAAAGAGGGAAGAAACAAGTATTTATGAAAAACCTATTATGTGCCAAGCACTTTACAAATATTTCCTTTGATCCTCAAAATAACCTATGAGGTAGGTGCTATTATTATACCCATTTTACACTTGTCCAAGATCATTCAAAGTAGTAAGGCCTCCTAGCATTTAGATAGCAGAGTAGAGGGAGTATTGACCTGAATTGAGAAATTAATATATGAATCAATAACCATTTATTAAACACTGTGATATTTTTAAAGTTTATGAAATAATTTCTGAATAATTGAATCACTCTATTAATACCAGCATGTTTGTTAATTAAAAGGTCGACCATTTAACCATCTCTCTTTTATATCAAATCATGGTAGCAGCTCCAATATTCCCTTTGGAAGAGAGATCTTCCAGAGGATGACAACAAACTGTTGTTTGGTTAACAAGTGAAGTGAGAATGAATATTATGATCAGGGGTTGGACCTTAACTGTCATTATATCATTTACTTCTAACTCCCAAGCTTTGGGAAATCTTTTCAAAGAATTTATCTCCACCCAAACCTGAGTAGAGCACCTGGGTAAACTCTGTGTAGAAGAAGCTAACTCAGCCTTCAGAGAACAAGATCTTGAAATGAGGACAAAAGAAAATCAGGGAAAATCTGAATCTCCTTAAATCATTGGTTATTAATAACCATTTCTCTCAGCACCTACTTAGTGTCAGGCACTGTGCTAAATCCAGTAGATACAAAAAGAAGAAAAAGATAGTCCCTGCCTCTAAGAACCTAAAATGGGAGAGGTAACATTTAAACAAATAAATACAAAGCAAAAATATTCAGGATAAAGAGGAAATAATTAAAAGATGGAAAGCACTGGAATTAAGAGAGATTAGGAAAGTCAAGGGATCAAATCCTGGTTCAAATACTTACTAGCCATGTGATCCTGGACAAGTCCTTTAAACTTCTGATTGCCTCAGTTCCCTCATCTGTAAAATTCCTCCCAGGATTGTTATGGGGATAAAATAACATTTGTAAAGTGTTTTGAAAGTATTCTATGGAAATGCTAACAATTATTATATAAATAGCTATTATGCTACTCATGAAACCACTCAGTAACACTTACAGATTCATAAAATTAGATAGATTTGGAACTAGAAGGGACATTTACAAGCCATTGGGTCTAGTTCCTCATTTTACAAGGAGGAAACTGAAGCTTAGTGACTTCTTCAAACTTACAGAGTTCATAAAGTAAAAGCGAGCATTTGAACCCCGGTCCATGCTCTTCCCACCTTACTACATTGCCTGTCTAGTTCAATTCTCGTTGCCTCATATTAGCCCTTGTGTTTCCCACACTCTTTTGCCAAATCTTTTCTCCTCTTGGGTCCTCTAAATAAGTGGCTGTAAGCCTCTTCCCACCCAAGAATTAACACAATTGTCCTGGACACTTGCCTTTCCTAATGCACAAAAGAGTTTGCCAGCATTTTGGATGCAACTTCCTATTGAGGACCTATGTTAAATCTGCAGGCCTCCAAAACCCTCAATTTTTTTAAAGATGTGAATAATTACTCATGATTCCTTTGGCTTTGCCTCTGTCCTTGTCTTAAGAAGCCTTCTTGTTCTATAAAGAAAAAAACCTTTTCTTTTTTCTTTCTTTCTTTTTCACAAGCCTTTTCAAGGAAAATTGCCATCCTATGATTACAGATTTAGTCAAAAAGCACCTCAAGGGTCATCTAGTTCAACTTCCTCATATAAGATAAAATTGAAGCCTAGAGTAGAAACTTGATTTGTCCAAGGCCCCACAGATATTAAGTTGAAGAAAGAGGATTTAAAATTAAGTTCTCTGAATTCAAATTCAACAAAGGAGGAACTATCTATGCTGTTTATACAAGATTTTTATATAGCATTTCCAGAAGACACTGTGGCAGAATTACATCTGGGCAGGCAGCCACTCTCAGTTTGCACAACATCTCCCATCAGGAGTTGGAAAGGAGTATAAGCATCTGAAACTAACTTCTCAGAAGGTCATGTCTAAAATGTTAATTTGTTTCATTAATATAGGAAGTTTTTGGAAGGATTTCAAAATGAGTGGAACCATGGCAGTGAATGTATCAGGAGCTATAATGTGTCCAATAAAAGTTGGTAGAGAAAAAGCAGGTTGGGTTGGTGTGGCTTGTGGTTTATGGCACCTGACAATACTACCCTACTCAGTAAGAACAAAAGAGGACTTTATGCTAAATCACCAGTTCAGGCATTAACTGGCACAACTGTCCATTGTAGTCCTCTCTTCCCATAAAGTGTTAAAATGTGAATGTAATCTCCCTTTCAGTAATCTCTCCCCAGAAACACCAAAGACTATGTAACTACTTGGAATCTTGTTCTTATAGTTTGGTTGGTTTCTTTGTTGTTGTGGTTTTTTTGTTTGTTTGTTTGTTTGTTTTTAATGAATAGATCTCTTTTCCTCCCCCTCTTTTTTTCCTTTCCCTCTCCAATTTTTTCTCCCTCTTTTTCCCCCTCTCTTTTTCCCTCCCTCCATCCCTTTGCCTTCCTTCACTTTTCTCTCCCTTCCTTCCTTCCCTCTGCCCCCTTCTCTCTTTTTTTGTCTCTCCCGCCTTTTCCCTTTTTTTCTCTCTTTCTGTCTCACTCCTTCCTCTCCTCTCTTTCTGTCCTTTCTTTCTGTATCTTTGTCTTTCTATGTGTTTCTGTCTCTGTCTTTGAGTCCCTCTGTCTGATTCACATACACATATAACCCACACATCCACACATGCACATGCTCACACACAGTGCACACATACACATATGCACATACACATAAAATTTGGAAGCATGAAAAGACTGTAAAGAGACTCTAATCTGAGATTTCAGATTTTATTTAAAGTTTGGAGCAAGGAAGTATGTGAAATTTCACATTTAATAGTGTGAATGGATAATGTTTTCCTTACTTTTATCATGTTTTTATTAATCTAATTCAATTGTTCAACTATAATCTTCATGTTTAAGTGGCTGAAATAATCTGGTGGATCTAAAAAGAATAAGAATGACCAGTAGGTGGAGGCTGAGCCAACAAATTTAGCTAATCAAAAGTAACCAGTAGGGGAACAGTGTGGGGTAATTGACAGCTACCTACCTAGACTCCTATAAAAGGACTATGTAAGAATGTGCTATATTTTTATCCAGTGGTCTGCTATTTCATCACAGGGAGGCCTTTATTGTAATATTACAGGTTTCTATTTGTTTCCCACCTGCCATCCACAATTTTACCAATCTCTTCTTCCAACACTGTAAATTGCTTTCTAGTATCTTCTAACTGTCCTCACAGTTCTAAGTAATTGCATCTCTCTTCATGCTATCCCTAACTCTTCACATCAAGAATTTTTGCTACTGAATCTGGCTTAAACTGGTCAATCCAAAACATTGTGCTGAGATAATTTTACACTTTATTTTAGAGGAAGGCAGAGAGATAAAGCTTGAAAATTTGTGACATAAAAACTGAAGTTTATACAACTACCTTTCCCCAAACCTTGTGCAAATTTTCCTGGAAAAAAGAAGAAACAAGTATAGAGAATGTTATGGAAGATGTGAAATTTATGAGGAATCACTCTTGAAATCTTTGATAATCCCAACTGCTAGGATGCCTCCTTGTAAGTATCTTGCATTTATTCTGTATATATTTATTTTGTGTAACAGTGACTATTCTGGCCCCGACTGTCTGAAGGCCAGTGATATATTTTACCCTTCCTCCAGGGTTCTTCAGTAGTCTTAAAAGGTTTAGAATATGTTTACTCTCTCTGCCATTGACTCAAGCTCCATCCCACCATGGCATTCTCTCAATTTTAGGGGTCTTCTGTTCCCAAGTGCATTTAACTACTCTTCAATCCAGATTAACTTTTACAAATGAATATTTGCCTCAAAGCTATAATAAGAATAAACACATAATTATCACTTCCCCAGTATCTCACAGTGGTTCTCAAAGTATGGTCTAGAGAATCCTGGGGATCTCTGAAACCCTTTTAAAGGGTCTACAAATTCAAAAATAGTTTTTATTTCCAATATGGTAAATGTCTATAAATATAACCCAGATAAACAAAAATGCTTTGGAGAGATCCTCAATAATTTTTAATAGGATAAAGATACTGAAAACAAAAATTTGAGAACCAGAAAGCAAAATCTCTACTTGAATTACTTCAGTCTCTGGGGAAGAAAGGGGGATTACATTCACTGCTTAATTCAGTTTCTATTTAACATAGTCTCACCAAATTTCAAATCCAAAAATCTCCTTGGCTTGAGTCCTAAACATCCTGACTTCTCAGGGGTTCCTGCTGAGCTAATGGCAAAATCCAGACTTCTGTGCTGCCTCCAATGTCATCATGAAGAAAACCATTTACACCCAGAAAGAAGACTGTGGGAACTGAGTATGGACCATAGCATTTTCACTCTTTCTATTGTTTACTTGCATTTTGTTTCTTTTTCAGGTTATTTTTTTTTTCCTTCTTGATCCGATTTTTCTGTGCAGCATGATAACTATATAAATATGAGTACATATATTGTATTTAACATAAATTTTAACATATTTAACATGTATTGCACTACCTGCCATATTGGGGGGGGGGGAGAGGGGAAGATTTGGAACAGAAGGTTTTGCAAAGATCAATGTTGAAAAATTATCCATGCATATGTTTTGTAAATAAAAAGCTTTAATTTTAAAAAATTGTTTAGTATCTATTTGAAAGACTGAGGAACTGCTCTTGGGATCACAGGATAAAAAAGAGAAAATCCCTTCTGCTCTCTCTTCCCTGAAGGATAAAGTAGAGATATGGAAAGTCCTGGCTCCACAAAATTCATTTCCTGTCCACTGACAAATCATACCACTGACAATCTAGCCATACTCTTTCCCCTCCATCAGACTCTGGAATTGCTTCTGGGATCCTGGACTCGGTTCTGGGACCCTAGACTCTGAGAAGTAAATTTTTACAAAAGGCTTAGGTTCAGAAAGGTTCACATAATTCAGGTAAATCTGGATTTAATTCTCAGACATCCACCTCTGTCTGTTTCTCTATCCTTCTTTTACACTCCTAGTCCTGACAGAACAAAGTCTTTTCTGTCTGCTCATCTAGGCTTAATTCTGAGCTTTGATTAGAAATCACTATTCTCTTTATGTCAGTATATATATATATATATATATATATATATATATAGCTTGTCTCCCTTATAGAATGGAAGAGATTATTTCAAAACTTATAGCTCTGTATGCCCAGTTGCTACAGAAGATGCTTATTAATTCATTGCTAATGGCCTAAGGACTGGAGAATCTAATCACCTAAAGCACTGATGGGATTAAAGAGGTTAGAGGTACTGAGGAGACTGAAAGAGTTGAAGAGGCTGATTTTCTGAGGGGAAGTGACAGGTATTTTGCATGTCAACTATCAAGTTAATGTATGACATCTAGCCTATCACTGCAAATCCATTGTTGCCCTGCAGCTACAGGAAAGTATCTCCCTTGAACAAGGGAAAATGCAGTGAAGGAAGTGAGGGGAGCACTCTCTGGGAGGAGAGATGGGAAAAACCAAGTGTTTCAAAGGAACAAGTGGACCAAGGCCCAATGCTTATGGGAAAGAACAAAGTGTGTTTGATATTCCTAGGACCCAGAACTGTCTTCAGGGTTTAACAGTTGATCATATGAGAAAAATAATATTGAAACATGATGAGGGAATTAGTATATGAACATTTGAGTACTTCTTGGAGTTTTCTGTGTCTTCTTAGTTCTTTAAAGTCAATACAACCTTGTTTCTTCCTTCCTTATCTCTGAGGACTCCTCCACTCCCTCTCTTTCCCTTTAGAGAAAACATAGGTGTACAAAGGTGATAGTGATAGGCTTCTGAAAAAATGAACTGACATGTAGGGGAATGAAATATTGGTTTCTATTTCAATTTCCTTTTGTCTCATATGAGAAAGCTTTATCTAACATATTATTTATCCTTTCAACTTCCCCTTATACCATGACCACCACCCTGGTTTATCCTTGTCACAGTTCTTGACACCCCCATCCACGTCCCAGAGACCCAGAGAGTCTCCTGTGCCCCTGTCACAATTATTGATGCACTTCTCCTGCTCATGGAACTCTTTGAGGTCTGATGGACATCACATGTTCCTTTTTCTCTTCTTCTTCTTCCTTAAGTCTCTTCTTCTACCTGTTTCCAAAAGTCTAAAAGGCCTTGGATATGAATAAATGGATTTGGGTTATTGACTGATAAGATCTTTCAAGGCCACATTATTATTACCTACTATTTGTGAGACACAGTATGAGGCCATTCTGGGGTTGATACAGCAAGATGTAACAACTCCGTACTTCTATTTCTTTGGAAGCTTAAGTTTTGCATATTGCTTTTCTCATAAGTTGTGCAGATATAATCACTAATTTTGGCCTCAGGTTTGTCTCCCTCTTAGGTCAACCCAATGTAATCCAACAGCACTTAACACTGTACCTGGAACACAGTAGGCATTTAACAAATGTTTGTGATTGACTTAAAGTTCCCTCTGTGTGTCAAGCACTTTGCTAGGTACTAGGAATACCAAGACAAAGACAAAGACAAAATCCAAAACTGTTCTTACTTTCAAGGAGCTTACTATATACTCTCTATCAGAGGAGGGCTTATATCAGCAGGAGCATCACTCTCAGCCCTATTTACACTAACCCCTAAGTCTAAGTCAGAGGATCCTAGACATTGTTTCAGCTTAGTGTTTCAAGTGAGGAGTTGAGATTTAGAAGACTGATTTCAAATTTCCATTATGGCTATTTAATGAAGGAGGGAAAGGAGGGAGGGAGGAGGAAAGAAATGAGGAAAGAAGGAAGGAAAGATTTATTAAGTACCTATTATGTGCCATCACTGTACTAAGTTCTTTTTTTTTTTTTTTTTTTTACAAATATTATATCATTGATCTTCTGACAACTCTGGGAGGTAGGTAGATTAGAGACAATACTGATCACTGAATTGACCAGAGTCCTTAAAGAAATCAAGAGTTTAAAGAAAATATGTTGAATAAGGGAGCTGTGGATAAAATTGTCCTCCTTGGGAAAAATCAAAATCAAAAAGACAGAGATCACAAACATCTGATGCAAGATCACCATTAATACTGTCCCAACAAAGAAATGGGAGTTATTTTCTGTTATAGTTGTGGTCTTGAAGATAATTGAATGATAAAAATATTCAAAAGAAAAAGATAGAGTTCATGTATGTGAGCCCAAATTCAAAGGAATCGGGCAATGAAAATATGGTCAAAGATAGAGATCATTCCAAACCCCCTCCCAAACAATAAGCTTGGTGTCATCTTCAATCAGATCATGATTAGATACCAAAAAACCCCATCAAATCATAATCACACATGTAAAACATTTTCCTACTGCAAATATGAACCAGAGGATCACAAATATGACAAGTATGCTTAAGCAGAGAAGTGTCCCTTGATTCCCAGGAAGTAGATGCCCAAGGAATTAGCTTTAATATAACTAAAAATATAAGCAAGAGGACAGAGATTGGCTGGAAAACATTAGGGGTCAGAAAAAATTAAAATGATTTGAAACAGAAATCACATAACTACATAAAAACATCTGAACATGAGAGATCTCAACAGAAAAAGAAATTGACCAGTTAGGTAGAACAAAAGTACACACAAGAAATCAAGAAGTCCATATTGTAAACATAAAGAAACAAGTAAAAATGAGAAGTAACTCTAATCCTGATACAAAAAAAAAAAAATGTTAATTTGTTAATGCTCAAAAGAAAACTGCTACATTGAAACAGTCTCTGAATCCTGATACAAAAAAAAATGTTAATTTGTTAATGCTCAAAAGAAAACTGCTACATTGAAACAGTCTCTAATGGTTAAAGCAAATTTGTTTCTCCATGCTGAGAGCTCCTAGAAATAATGTAGTTTGAGTAAAATAGGCAATATATAAACAAACCAAATAACTGAGGAGAGTATCAATTTAGACAAAAAGAAAGGGATGAACCCAGAAATTGCACCATTTCTGCATAAAATCTCATTTTTAGCAATCTCTAGCGAAAAGATAAACACTACAAAATTTAGAAAAACTGACAATAATATTCAAATAATAACAATAATAATAACTGGCTTTAAGGACAAGTCAATATTAATATGCAGAAAGATCACTGGGTCATAAAATAGCCAACAAATCTATAACTATAATATTACAAGAAAAGTGTTCACACATGGAGTCAGATGTAAGCTCATTTTTGAATTATATATAATGTTTTTGTGCTTGTTTAAACAATAGGGAAGAACAGAAACAAGATTAAAAGGGAAGTACAAAGCTGGGAAATAAATTTTACAGTCAATGTTTCTGATAAAGGTCTTATTTCTAAAATATATAAAGAACTGTGTCAAATTTAAAAATATGTCATTCCCCATTTGATAAATGGTCAAAGGATTTGAACAGACAATTTTCAGATAATGAAATTAAAGCCATCTATAATTATATGAAAAAATGCTTTAAATCACTATTGATTAGAGAAATGCAAATTAAAATAACACTGAGGTGCCACTTCACTCCTCTTACATTGACTAAGATGACAGGAAGGACAATGATAAATGTTGGAGGGGAGGTGGGAAAACTGAGACACTAATTCATTGTTGGTGGAGTTGTGAAATGATCTAACCATTCTGGAGAGCAATTTGGAACTATGAGCAAAGGGCTATAAAATTTTGACCCAGCAATACCATTACTATGTCTGTATCCCAAGGACATCATAAAGAAGGGAAAAGGACTCACATGTATAAAAATGTTTGTAGTGGTTCTTCTTGTGTTAGCAAAGAATTGGAAAAGGGATAGATGCCCATCAATTGGCGAATAGCTGAACAAGTTGTGATATATGAAGGTAATGAAATATTATGGCACTCTAAAAAATAATGAACAAATTTATTTTAGAAAGGCCTGGAAAGATTTACCTGAACTGATGCTGAGTGAAACAAGCAGAACCAGGAATACATTATACACAATAAAAGCAACAATGTAAAATGATCAACTATTAAAGACTAGGTTCTTTTCAGTGGTTCAGCTTTGTATCATTGAACCACTGAAAAGAACCTAGTCTTTAATAGTTCCCAATAGTTGCAATCCCAACATATTTTGAATAGAAAATGGCCTCTGCATTCAGAAAAAGAACTAAGGTAACTGATGTAAATCAAAATATGCTATGTTCACTTCTTTTTTTCCATTTTTAAACTCTCTCCTATGATTTTTCCCTTTTGCTCTATTTTTTCTCTTCCAAGATGATTCATAAAATCAAAATTATTTTTTTTTTAAATACAGGCAGTAACTCATACATTGGAATAGACTAAAGATTAGTGGTAATCATGAATACAAGTCATGCATTGGAGAAAAATGGAGGAAGACTGAATCAAAGTGTATGTACACAGGTTGCCTTGAGAAAAATAAGCTATTCATCAGAGGCTGAAGTAAAGAAGGGAAGAACAGAAAAAATGGTGCTGATGTCAAGGAGTTTTGAGAAGTAGAAAAAGAAAAGAGAGGGACCTCCTGGTGAATGGTCTGCATTTATTCACTAAAGAGAGAAGCAGGTAGAGAAGCAGGTAGTAGATAGGGTTGGGCTAAAAATCAGGAAAACCTGGCTTCAAATCCTACTTCTGCAACTTACAAGTTGAGTGACCATAAGAATAACTTAATTAACCTCTCTTAACTTCAGTTTCTTTATCTATAGAATTAATCCATAGATTAAAATGCTTCTCATACTTATGTAGCATAATTATTGCAAGAATCAAATGAGATCAATTATATGAACTCTTAATTCTCATAACCTTAAAAATGTTTTTACTGTTACAAATTTTGGTTTTTTTCCATGAATTGCCTGAAATAGACCTATATCATACACAGGCTGTGTCTCTTGATGAATTTTTCTTTCATTCATTTAACAAGTCAATTAAATCTCAAGGTTGATTTTTTTTCCCCAAGGTTGATTTTTTTTTTTTTTTTTTTAAGAAAAACTAGCCTAACTTGCATGAAATAAGATCCTAGGAGAAGTTAGCCCACCTGTGTGGTAGAGCTTTTTGGAAACATTGTTCCCACAACATTTAGTCTCCAGTAAACCATTTTCCCCACCCAAATCTAATCAGTTTCCATGTCTCTGACAGTCACGTGTCTCTCAGCACTAGAGGCAGCTTCCTCGCCACCACTATCTCCACCATACTTCTAGCCTCCTTGTTATAATTTTGCATAAATCAATTATTTAGAGAACTGTCTTGGATGGGATAACTTGATGGCCCAGTGGATAGAGCACTGGCCCTAGAGTCAGGAGGACATGATTTCGAATGTGGCCTCAGACACTTAATACCTACTTGCTATGTGACCCTGAGCAAGTAACTTAATCCCAATTGCCACATACAAACATACATATATAGTTGGCAGGAGAGAGTACTAACTACACCTAGTAGAGATTCAGAACTTCATATATAATCCTTTTTCAGTTCTTTTTATAAGGAAATGTTCATTTTTGTTGATATTTGTCAAGTTGATTAGAACAAAAAAAAGTTTTAAAAGAGAAAGAGAAAAAATCTGAGGGTGTATGACTACAAACTCAACAGGAGTCATCAGGTGATTAGACAATTTTAAAAGGAAACTCTTAAGACTGTATTAATACCACTACACACCTGTCAGATTGGCTAAGATGACAGGAAAAAATAATGATGATTGTTGGAGGGGATGTGGGAAAACTGGGACATTGATGCATTGTTGGTGGAGTTGTGAACGAATCCAACCATTTTGAGAGTAGTTTGAACTATGCTCGGTTAATAAACTGGGATTACCTTTGATCCAGTAGTGTTACTACTGGGATTATATCCCAAAGAGATTATAAAGAAGGGAAAGGGACCTTATGTACATGAATGTTTGTGGCAGCCCTTTTGTAGTGGTTAGAAACTGAAACTGAATGGATGTCCATCAGTTGAGAATGGCTGAATAAATTGTGGTATATGAAAATTATGGAATATTACTGTTCTGTAAGAAATGACCAACAGGATGATTTCAGAAAGGCCTGAGAGACTTACACGAACTGATGCTGAGGAAATGAGCAGGACCAGGAGATCATATATACTTCAACAATAATACTATATGATGACCAGTTCTGATGGACCTGGCCATCCTAGCAACGAGATCAACCAAACCATTTCCAATGGAGCTGTAATGAACTGAACTAGCCATGCCCAGAGAAAGAACTCTGGGAGATGACTAAAACCATTACATTGAATTCCTAATCCCTATATTTATGCCCACCTGCATTTTTATTTTCCTTCACAAGCTAATTGTACAATATTTCAGAGTCTGATTTTTTGTACAGCAAAATAACGTTTTGGTCATGTATACTTATTGTGTATCTAATTTATATTTTAATGTACTTAACATCTACTGGTCATCCTGCCATCTGGGGGGGTGGGAGGTAAGAGGTGAAAAATTGGAACAAGAGGTTTGGCAATTGTTAATGCTGTAAAGTTACCCATGCATATATCCTGTAAATAAAAGGCTATTAAATAAAAAAAAAAAAAGACTGTATTAATAGAAATCTAGAATCTAGAATTAGAGAAATTCTGTTTCTCTGTTTCCAACTTGGTCTAATCACTTCTGGAAATGCTAAATACTGACCTTTTCTTTAGAAATGACATCATCTTCACAAGCATGACCAGAGAAGGGTGATCAGGTTGTTGAGGGTTCTTAAGAGCATGCCATACAAAGATCAGTTGAGGGGAAATGATTATGATTTTTCATAATTATCAAGATGATATGTTTAATGAATTTGCTAATAATTTAGATATCTCAGAGATGTCTCTTCTGGCTTGGGAGTCAGATTCTTATAATGCAGCTTGGAATGATTAATCAATTCTTATAATTCTCCCTTGTATATATTAAATGAAGTGGATCAAAGATTGTGAAACTTGTTCATATCACAGAATTCTTGGTCCTATCTCCCTCACCACTATTGAGTAATGATCCTTGTGATTTGAAAAAATCACTTACAAACTATGCCCACAGGACTAGAGAACACTCATATTGTCCTGAATTCTTGAGCTTGTCATGGGAAACCTCTCAGGTCCTAAGAATGATTATACTGTAATCCACCTTCTCACCTCTCTTCACTTATGGTTTGTGTATAAATTTTCTACCTCTCCTACAACAGGGAAGGTCTCCTGCTCAAGAGAACTTCTGATGTGTAAACTGTACTCCTCACTCTGAAAGTGTTTAATTCAACTACTACTTGGTAAAGTCTCTGCTTTGTGCAGTTCCAGCTATACACAGTTTAGAGACCAAGACAGTAAAATTCTGTTAATTAAGTAAACAGGAAATCTTTAGCCCAGAGAAAGAAGACTTAACAGAGACATAAAGTGTCATGTGGGAGATGGATTAACACTTTATCTGCTTGTCCCCAGAGACCAGCATTAGAAACAATGGATAAAAGTTGCAGAGAGGTAGATTTTGCCTTGGTATTAGGAAGAATTTTCTCATAATTTGAGCTGTCTCAAAACAGAATGTTTACCATTTTTAAGTGATCTATAAGTGATAGCTAGATGACCACTGATAAGAAATGTGGCAGAATTCCCCTTGGTGTGGATAGATAGGATCAGATCCCTGGAGTGCCTTTCAACTTGGGAATGCTGTGATGCTCTCAATTAATGTTCTGTCCATTCTGCCTTCTCCTTACCCCTTATACTCATCTTTGTCTATTCCAAATACTGTCTCCTTAGTCTGTTACAGGTACTTCCTAATTCCCAAGTCCCTCAATTCACATCTCCCATAAGGTATGCTTTCTTCCTTCATCCTGCTCTAGTGGACTCAGCTCTAAACTTCAGTTTTTGATCTGACTGGCAGCACAGAGACTTTGCTCAAAAGAAGTTAATTCAACACCGAAGTCATTCTTGCTACTACTGGTTTTTGGATTACGTCTTTTTGCTTATGCCATTGAGTTGAGCTTATCACAAGAATACAGTCCCAGGATGAAGGGTGGGGTTCCAACAGTAGAGATACAAGCTCCAGAGGAGAACAGAAAATACAACTATAACTGGAGGACCAACTTTTGGGCTCAGTGGTATTTCCAGAGTCACTTTCTGCCAGCAGTCTCAGGATAGAAGTGGATTTCCTAAAGTATGAGGACACAGTACAGAGCTCTATACAGGACAAGTTATACAGGTACAGCAATTATACAACAGAGCTTACTGGGATTTATGAGGTAAGTCTAGCTTCCCTTTTTAGCACTTCCTCCACTCTTTTCACCCTGAGTTCACCCAGATTCTCTGTCTTGGGAGAAATCGATTTCCCCTCAGTCCCAGATATCTAAGTCTCCCTACCCACAAAAGAAATGAGTGGTGAATCCCTGTGCTATATATACCCACAAAAGAAATGAGTGGTGAATCCCTGTGCTATATTCACTCTTAGTTGAAACATTCTTATGGAATAAGGCATTCAGAAAAGGCTCCAGGGAGAGAGGGAAAGAATTTAAAAAATAAAAATGGTAAATCTGGGGCATTTGAAGCTGAGGGGAAAGTATGAGCCAAAGTATACAGGAAGGTGAAAATAAATATGGAAGAAGAGGTTTAGAAAACTAGCCTGGGTGCAATGGAAGGTGGATGAATCCAAGGGTTCATTTTGTAAGTCTTACTCCTATTATCATTGGACTTCCTCAGTAAGATGTAAGGGATCAAGGTGTCTCTGGTCCACTGACACACTCCTTCCTATCACAAATACCCTACCTCCAGTGTATTTTTCTTCCCTCAGGTATAATGGAGATTATTAGTCCTTCAGGCAACTTTCTCTCCAGTTTTCTCATCTTCCTCTTCTTTGAGACATACACATTGGCCTCAGGTAGGAGTATTTATTTCTCCCTAACCCCCAGGATTTATCAGGTGGGTTCTGAAGGATAAACCCAGAGATATTTTGCCTTCCTATGTCACTCCCAATACTTTCCAAGTCATTCTTTCATTAACCACCAACCCTTCCAAATGCCTCCCAATTTGTCTTCTCTTCTTCCTGAAGCCTTCTAAGTGTCCTCTTCATTGATTCCCTTCTTCCTTGATTCCCTCCATGGACTCTATCTCTTATTCCTTCAGATGTTAGCCTCTCTACCATTAGAGGTTCCCCAGTTCTCCCACTTTCTGCAGGTTTTTTTCTTCTGAACCCCTCTCTCTTTCTTTCAATAGAGGAGTTCTCAGTGATTGGACCTACACAACCCATTCAGGCCCAGGTAGGGGGAGAAGCAGCCCTGTCATGCCATCTTTCTCCCCAAAAGAATGCTCAGGACATGAAAGTGATTTGGTCCCAATCACTAAAAATCGTGCATCATTATGAACATGGGAAGGATGAGTTTAGAGATCAAAGCCCTGATTACCAGGGGAGAACAAAACTGATGAAAGATTCCATCACTAGTGGAAATGTCATTCTGAGAATATGGAACATTACAGCCTCAGATGAAGGATGGTATAAATGTCATTTTGACAGCGATTCTCATCAAGAAGAAGCTAATGTGAAACTATGTGTCTCAGGTAAGGAGCTAGTTCTGAAAATTTGGAGTTCCCATAGGAAGGGTTGGGAGAGTGTTTTTTTTTTCCCATCTGAGCCATGCCAAGTTGGTACTGGTAGACAGAGGAGGCAGTGGAGTCCCTACTTGGGAGCTGAAGCACAGAAATCATAGTAAAAGGAATTGAAAACAGTCTTGCAAGACTGGCTGACAAAGATAAAGAGGAAAGGGAAAGAAAATAAGGAGGGGGAAATGGAGAAAGAAGAGAGGGGGGACTTTGGTGACAAAAGAGAGAAAGCAGAGAAAAGGGCTGTAGAGGAAGAAGCCTTATCTTTCCATCTTTTCCACAGTACTGATAAGAGAAATTTGAACACAAATATTGCTAAAATCTAGGTAAACTGTATCCACAGTATTTCCCTAGATTAGTAATCCTATCATAAAAGAAAATGAGCTTAGTCTGACATTACTTGTTCTCAATGGAGCCAACCTTTGTAAACATTTCTCTCTTTTCTAAATGTTCACCAACCACCTCTTTCATTTTTTTCATGGTAAAATCAAGTTCATTAGCCTATAATTTTCAAACTCTTCCCTTTTTTTGAAAATTAGACAATTGTGCTCTAATCTTGTGATACACTCTCTATTTTCCTGTGATCTTTCAAATATTAATGGATATTAATATTAGGAATTGTATCTGACAACTCTTTCAGGACATGAGGATGTAGTTCAACTAGACCAAGTGTAACTTGAATTCACTAGACACTCTCTTACTATTTATTTCATTCCTCTCACTTTTTCCTTTAATAAAGAAAACAACCCATCACCCTTTGACCTTCGATTTCCTACCCAACATAATAATTGTTGGCAATGGTTTTTAGGTTCTTTCTGATTGGATTATTTTTGCCAAAGTTACAAGGGAATGGCTTGGAAAGTGATGGGAGTAATCAGTTGCCATCCATTATTATAAAATGAGAGAAATTCTTTATTCAGTCTTGAGTATATGTGTATGTGTGTTCTTTTCAAGAAGAATCTCAAATCTGTATTTAAGCAGTCATTGTATGACTTTCCTCATCCTTCACTACCTCATGTGTTACCCTTTTCCATTCTCCATTATCCTGACAAGGCTTAAGTCTCCTCTCCATCCCAGATCCCTTCTTGTTTCCCCATGGCCTTGTCATGTAGGCAACAGGTGGTGCAAAAGATTGAGCAATGAGCTTGGAGGCAGAAAGACTTGAATTAATATCTGCCCTCAGATACTGGCCACTGTGCCTGTGTGCCCATATAAATGATAAAGCCCATCAAAAACTTTGTAAATAACTCTTGAACAGAATCTCTGGAGGTTCAGAGTAGTTAAGTGACTTTTCCATGGTCAAGTGGCTTAGGATCAAAGAAGAATTTGAACTCCAGTCTTCCCAGATTCAGCATTCTATCCATCAATGGAAACTGCTTGTTTTCATAGGAGTCTTTCTTCATAGAATACACATAGAACACAGAATAGAATATACTATTTCATCTTCCCTTTTATCAAACTTACTTTTTTTAAATCTATACTTTTCAATCATGGTGTTCCAGTCATAGTTTACATTCTGTTGGATTCCAATAATACTTATGCAGATATGTTTGTCTCCTTGCATTAAATTCTCTAGTTATTGTACTACACTAATTGGTGTCAAGATATCTGAGTCTATGAACTTTATTGTTGCTCTTCTTTTTGAATGTTGCAAACTTCACATCATAAGGGATTTCTACTACTATTTTCCTACTTTTTCCTTGTTTCTTTGGTGTCCACTATGTTCAGGGAGACAGTTTGTTCTCTCTCTCCTTTTTCAGTTTAACATTCTATAGATAGATAGATAGATAGATAGATAGACAGACAGGCAGATAGACAGGACCACCTCCAGTCATCCTGATCAATATCTTGCCCCTGGACCCAAATGGCTCTGGAGGAAAGAGTGAAGCTGGTGACTTTGTATAACTCACCCCCACTAAAATCCAAATCACCTGCATGTCATAGTATCACCTCCTTGGTGGACAGTGGTTTTGATTTTGACAAGTCTCATGTCTTCATCATATCATGGACATAATCTCCAAGGAGACAGTAGACCTCTCTATTAATCATTTTAGGTTGGTAGCCCTCAGAAAGGTATCTCCAACCAACACTATTTTTCTCTGCTTTCTCTGATGAGATCTAGATGATTCTTATCTGGGAGCATCTTTGGATCCTCAACAACATTCCACAGATCAAGAGAAATTGCTTCCAGCTCAGAGAGTATATAGCCCCACATTCCACAGCAAGAATTTCATATCCATTGCCTAAATTTAAAGGCTTAATAATATCTTTCCTTCCTTCTTTGTGACACATTCTTTATACTCCAGCTTTCTTCCATAGACTATGGCTCCCTTCTACCTCTTTGGAATTTTTTTCCTTTTTTTTTTTTCTTTCATTAAAGCATTTCCGTTTTTTCAAGGGATTCTTCATGCTTCCTGAAAAGCTAGAAAATAGACTACTTCCAGCTTTTTGTCCTACTTTAAAAGGAAGAACATCATAATACTCATTCATAATTAACTAACAGTATTCCCAGGAGCATTCCATATTCTCTTAATATTTTAATAATTTGTGAAACTATAAAGACATGGTTCATCACTGTCCCCAAACCTTCTTTATTAATGCTCTCATCTAATGTGTACACGAAGCTCAGAAATATTTTGTACATTTGAGAAATTAGGGTGAAAAAAGGAACAGAGCTACAGGATGGTGACAATCAGGGATAGTAGTAGTGAGAGTAAAAGTTTTTTTTTTTTAAATTTGGAGAGGCTTAGTTATATTTTGTAGGCAGCAGAGAAGGAATTAGTAGATAAAGGGAAATTAAAGATCCCTTCTTTGCCTAACAAGGCATGCAGTCTGTGATCTTTTAAAGCTATTTTGAAGGTCTCCTTTTTATGGCAATGCACTTACGTGGTATGAAATTATTATACTCTTTTTATTAATGTAGTCTAATGGGCTGCTGTGTGACAGAAAGCTAATGCTCCAAGGTAATGTCTAAACTATTTTCTCTTAGGTGATGGAGCTGAGCAACAGAGCCTACCTTGGTTGAGTATTTTCACTGGGATAATTATTACAAACTGGATACTGTCATTTGTCTTTTCTGCAGTTTACTTCCTTCGATACAAAGGTAAATATAAGAAGGAGCTGAAGGTAGGGGTTACCAGCCAACATACTGGGCAGGTCAAAGCAGGAAGGGCAAAAAAGGATATCAGAAGTCTGTCTTAACTTTTTGTCCGTCCCTCAGCCACTGATTACTAGTCTCAGCATATCTCCAAACCACTCCTTAAGTCACAGTCCTCAAAAACCTCCTATAGATTACTTCCTTTACCTCCCCATCATAAAGTTACTCCACCCAACACACCTTTTTCTCAAGGTCACTATTCTACCCCACCCTCAACTTCTACTTTTCTACATATACACATTGGATCAGCAGAAGGACCCAACCATTCCCAAGTCTTCATCTTGAAGTCACAGATCATGGACTTCAAGTTTTGGAAAAGACCTCAACGGCAATCTAGTGAAATCCATATGAAAAATGAATTACCACTATAGCATATCCAACAAGTGGTCTGTCATCAAGATCTCAAAGGAGGAGGAACTCACTACTTATCAAAAGAGACATTCCATTTTGGGCAGTTTTCATTATTAAGGCAAACCTGAATTTCTATCTTTGCAATTTCTATGCATTTGGAGTTTTGTCTTCTGGGGCAAATATAACAAATCTAATCTCTCTTCTACAGAAAACCCATCAAAAATTTGAACTTGAATAACACTCACATGTCCCTCTAACTCTTCTTGTCTATGGGCTAAACATTCCCAGTTTTTTTATTTGATCCTTACATGGCAAGGACTAAAGGCCCTTTACCAGCTGGATGCCCTTCTGTAGACGCTCACCAGATTATCAATATACTTAGCCTTCAGTGCCGAACTGAGCATTATTCCAAATAAGGGCTGGTGGAGGCAGAGTACAAGAGAAGGATTCCTTCAGTAATAGGTTTCTTCAGCTAAATCACATTGCTTGGTCATATTAAGATTATTGTTTATTAAAAATCCTAGATATTTTTAAGAAAAATTGCTGTAAAGCCTAAATACTGTTGTAGCGTAGACTTTTCTCCCATTACATCTCTTCACACATTGTACATTTCAGCCACACATGGATGTTCTCTAAATTAACCCTCCTATTTCCCAAATCCATGTTTTTACACAGGCATTGCCCCTGTATAGAACAAACTATTTACTCACTATTTCATTGTCAAATCAGAACTTCCTTTGGAGCTCAATCATTTTTATTTAGGAAATCTGAATGAAGCCTTAATTATTTATGCAAAGTGCTGTGTCCTGGGGTAGGGTGATAGAAGACACTCTGTCACTTTCTACAATCTCAATATGTACAGGAAAGGAGAGAAAGCATTCTAGAAAGAAGGGACAGAATATTCAAAACATAAAAATAGAAGATTTAAGAAATAGTACACTGGGTCAGTATGGCTAAATAACAGAGTTAAGTAAATAGAAGTCAGGAATATGTTTAAAGGATGAAAAGGTAGAATAGGGCAAGGCTGAGAAAAGTTTTAATTCCCAAAAATAAGAATTTACTGAAGAGTGTGATGATTTAAGAAAATCACCATGGCAATTCTTTAGAGGATGGATTAGATAGTGTGATTTGAAAACAGAGAACAATTAGGCAACTATTATATATTATATTTTAAATATGTAAAAAAAAATACAAGATAATTTAAGGGAAAGGGACTGCTAATTTGGATTGGGGGAGCATATAAAGAGGAAAAGTATTTCCTTAACTGATAGGGAAGAGAGATATGAAGGAGAATATGAGATCAGAACTTTTACTACAACACCCTTGGGACTTCTTTCAGAACATGGTCTCCAGAAACTTCCCTGGCCATGGGAGATAAATGGAATCCTGGCTGTGATATCAGCATTTGAAATTGGTCTTGCAATTTGTTATCTGTGGGTGTTTCAAAGATTTGAAGGTAAGGGCTAGAGGTTATGGGATGGGGATATGGGGAGAAGAACAAGATGAAATTAGAAATCCAAGACTCCATAGTTCCTATGCAGCTCTGATCCCTTCTTTCCCCTAATCCTCCTACTCCTATCTTGCCCTGACTTAGAATGCCTTGTACAGCCCTGCCTTGGGTTTGTGCTGATCAATGAGACTTGGTTCTGTCATGGAAACAAAATTCAGTGTCCTAGACATGCCCAGGACAGGGCTCCTGCTGATGGCCCTTGGGGTTTGGCCCCCAGGATGTGTTTACAGAGAGAAGTCGGACTGGATGGAATCGCTCATTTGGATCATCTTCCTAGTCTATGTTGTGTTCTCTGCTGCTGAACTTGGGATTGGACTTCTATTATTTACCTGCCTGTTTCTGCTATGTATAACCACTTCCTTCCACTTCTGGGTCACTAAAAAGGTAATATGAACCTGAGAGAGTATGCTGCTCTCTTCATCCCTTTCATCCATCTCTGTTCTTTCCTTTTCTATCACTTGTTCTCTCTCTAATTCTCCCTGACTTTTCCCCCTTTAACTCTCCATATGAAATTGTCTCCTCTCTTCTCTATTACTTCTCTCCTCTTTGTGTTTCTTCCTTTGTCTCTCTTTCTGTGTGTGTCTAACTTTCTGTCTCTATTTCTGTCTCTCTCTGTAACTGTCTCTGTGTTTATCTTGGTTTCTCTCTGTGTCTCTCTGCCCCTCTTTTCACTCTCTCTCTCTATTTGTCTTTTTAATCTTTCTCTGTCTCTTTGTGTATGTATGTGTGTCTCTGGCTCCTTTTCTCTTTCTTTCTGTCTCTCCCTGTGTCTGTCTGTCTCTCTCTTTTCTCTGTCTCTGTTTCTGTGTGTATCTCTCTGCCTCTCTCTGTCTCTATCAGCTCTCTTTGTTTCTTTCTCTCCTTCTTCCCATTTTGCTTTCCCTTTCTCATCCTCCGTAATCCCTAGGCCATAAATATCCATTCCTACTTGATATCCATGGAAAGCTAGGACAAATTTTATATTGTGCTCCCTGAAAAGTCTTCCAATTATAGAGGAGAGATGACTGAATCCTGACTCCAACATTTTCCCCTGACTCACATTTTCTGACTATGTGACCTCAAGCAAGTATCTCATCTATTAAGCAAGCAAGCAAGCATTTACTAAGCACTTACTATGTGCCAGGCACTGTGCTAAGTCAAAGTCTAGACAAGAATAATAGTAGTGAATAGAAAATGAAGATAATCATCAGGGGGAAGGCACAAGCCTTAAGAAGAATCCAGAAAGGTTCCTTTTATTATCAGTCCTTCCACCAGGGAGTTTTATGAAGAAACTTAGATTTAAAATTAGGATGTTGAGTTTAAATCCCACTTGACTGCTTAATAGCTTTGTAATCTTAGACAAAATACTTAACTTTTATGGGCCTCAGTTTCACCATCTGTAAATGGATGGAAGGGGGAGTCAATTCTCACCCCAAATAATGTAATTACAAAAGGTCCAAACATCTCAGTTATATAAATCACTAGGTATGATTAAGTTATCACAGATAAACAAGATATAACTGTGCCCAGATACCAGGAGTATTAATTAAAATTAAGGAATTTTATAACAAATGTATTATGTTATTAATATATTAATAATATATAATATATTATATGTCATATTATAATTGTATGTATAATTATAATATATAATAATATATTAAATTGTTATTGTGTTAAATCAATTGCAAGAGAGTAGGAGAGGACAAGAGGCTTTGCAGTCTCAATTTCCTGGACAATGTTTTAGTATCTCCCTGCCCTTCCAAATTCCTTAACCTCTGGTTTACTTAGAACCCTTAGAATTCACATCCTTCAATCAACCAATGGCTGTGTTCTCTCCCTTGGTGATTAAGAGCTATATGAGATGTGATTCACTTTCAGGTAACTTGCAGGTGTCATGACAAGATAAAATAAATACATGTAATAACACTATGTCCTTCTCCTGCTCTGAGAACTGTGACCTCTACAACTACCAGTATAAAGTCCACAACTTATAGACTAATATTCAAGACCCTCCAAAATCTAGTCCCAATATATTTTATTTCCAGTTGCTCCCATTCACATTCTCTATGCTTCAGCAAAACTGGTCCTCTCACCATTCCCTGAATATATATGGATTATCCAACTTCCAAGGCTTTGTTTGCCTTGATCTTCCTGACTTGAATGTGTCGCCTATTTTCCTCACTTCCACAAATCATATCTATGCATTAGGGCTCAACCCCAAACCCATATCCTCAAAATCACTCAAATTTTTAGAGATCCTTTCATCCACTGGCTTCCTTTTCCCTTCATTGTATGAACCTCTCCCTAAACCCTTATAACCTATGTTATTTATCTTTCTGTACATTTTATGTTGTGTTTCTCCAGGAGACTGAATTTCTTGAGAGCAAAGATGACCTCTAGCTCATAGTTTTTTCTCCCACAACTTAGATCAGGATAAATCTCACAAATATTTCAGACTCGTCATGCATTTCAAAAATATTTAAAGTGAAATAATGGCATTTGTGTAAGAGCCCCATACACCTTGCATTCACACTCAAAGTGGAGTCCCTTGAAGAAAATTGATATCTCAGATTTTAGGAGTGATCCTGTGAGTGACTTTTCCCAACTCAGAAGTCTTCATTAATGAGATCATCATTCACAATCAGCCAGAGTATTTAATTAGCTTTAAATAAAGGCATTTACTAAGATGTTTACACTAATAGTTGGTGTAAAACATTGCTCTCCAAAAAAAAAAAAAAATGGGGCAAAATCTTCAATAAAAACAGAGTTTTCATGGAAAAAGTGAGTTCATTGGTAATGAGACACATATAGAATACACATGCAGCATAGGGTAACATACACTCCCTAGGTAACAAAATCTTTTGTTTTCTTCTTTCCTTCTTCCTTCCTTTTTTCCTTTTCTTCTTTATTCATTCCTCCCTCTTTTTCTTCCTTCCTTCCTTCCTTCCTTCCTCCTTTCTTTTCCTTCCTTCCTTCCTTAGTCTGTCTTTCTTCCTTGGTAAAGTGCTCTTGCAGTCAGAGTGCTGCTCTCTGCTGGAAAGGCTGTTCAGATGGATTCCCCTGATTTCTTTTGTTGAATACTTTAATTCTACATTATGCATACAAATATTACCTCCTACTAATCCAGTAGTTCCAAAGTCTTTGTTGTTGGGAGAGAGAAAGGAGGAGGAACATCCCTTTCCCTCCCCCCTACTTCCATGTGTTTTTCACTTACAAACCATTCTCAACCCTGGACCTAAATGACTTGCTGTTTTCCTATAAAGTCTCAAGGAATGTGACTGATTCAGTCCTAGGTGACATCACTTGCTTAAGGACTTATTTGCACAGTGTAGGATTATAATAAAATTCCTTAGCAATTGCTTTAACTTTAGGCTCATTGATTTAGTTGATGAATTTTGTGATTATGTCAACTGAGGAAGAGAGGAAAGGTCTTTACCTTGCCTAGTAACCAACAAGGATAGCACTGGGAAGGGAAACCCTAGGAACTAAACAAAACATCTCTCCATCCTTTTGTCACAGATGGGATGTTGGAGATGAGGAACTGAGAGGCTGATTCCAATGTATCTCTGGTCTTGTATCTTTCCCCAGATTGATGAGACATCCGAAGCAGAATCATAAATGTGCTGACTTTACCACTGAATTTTGATGGGAACTCAAACTACTTTCTCCTTATTATCCCTCTGCTATTTGGTCACATAAGGATTCCTTGAGTTACAAAAAAGATTCTTCATCACTTTTATCTACAAATGAGAGACAGCCTGAGAAAGTTGCCTTCTAGTTTGTGTCTCCCCACCTCAAGTCTCTCCCCATTCAAACTGAGTGGATGCCCATCAACTGGAGAATGGCTGAATAAATTGTGGTATATGAATGTTATGGAATATTATTGTTCTGTAAGAAATGACCAGCAGTTAACATGTTTAACATGTATTGGTCAACCTGCCATCTGCGGGAGAGGGTGGGGAGAAGGAAGGGGAAATTGGAACAAAGGGTTTTGCAGTTGTCAATACTGAAAAATTATCCATGCATATATCTTGTAAATAAAAAGCTATATTAAAAAAAACACCTTAAAAAAAAGAAAGAAAGAAATGACCAGCAGGATGATTTCAGAAAGGCCTGGAGAGACTTACATGAACTGATGCTGAATGAAATGAGCAGGACCAGGAGATCAAGAACAACAATACTATATGATGATCAATTCTGATGGACATGGCCCTCTTCAACAATGAGATGAACCAAATCAGTTCCAATAGAGCAGTAATGAATTGAACCAACTACACCCAGCAAAAGAACTTTGGGAAATGTGTCTGAACCACTACATAGAATTCCCAATCACTCTATTTTTGTCTGCCTGCATTTTTGATTTCCTTCACAGGTTAATTGTACACTATTTCAAAGTCTGATTCTTTTTGTTCAGCAAAATAACTATATAGACATGTATACATATATTGTATTTAACATAACATATTTAACATGTATTGGTCTACCTGCCATCTGGGGGAGGGGTGGGGGGAAAGGAGGGGAAAAATTGGAACAAAAGATTTTGCAATTGTCAATGCTGAAAAATTACCCATGCATATATCTTGTAAATAAAAAGCTATAATAAAAAAAAGTCTCTTCCCACTCAAGTCTATCCTCCACACATCTATCAAAATCTTCCTATCTAGTTCCTAATGTTTTCTCTTTGAGGATTACTGTTTATGTCTTATATCTACAATTTTTTGTGTGCTATCTCCCCCATTAGAATGTGAGGTCCTTGAGGACAGGGACCATGTTTCCTTTCTTTTTTTGTATCCCTAGTGCTTAACACAGTGCTTTGCACATAGTGGGTACTTAATAAATGCTTACTGATTTGCTTTGGCTTCTTTCAATTTTTCCTGTCTTCTAAACATTGAATTCTTCCTACCACCTTGTACTCTGTAATCTAGCTGGTCTTGGTCTTCCACACTTCAGTAAAGGTATGTGAGGGTCAGTAAAGTCCACAAAAACAATTAGAGACTTTCAAAGAAAGAAAAAATAAAAAGGGGTTTACTATGATCTCTTGAGAAAGGGCATCTCCTATCTGACAAGACATCTGTCAGCAAATCATGATTTTCAAACACAAGATTAAATAGCCTACAGAAGCCCCCAACCAAGATGGTTTTTCTCTCATTGTTTGGGGGAGTCCAGGCTTACATCTCAGAAATCTAACCCAGAAACAAAAGAATACAAATAAATAATAATAAATTCTTAATTTAAGTTTCCCTAGAGAACTAATATACAAGCAGATATAGAATTCAAAGCCAACATCACCTTTAAAAGAAGTACTTAAATGTTAATTAAGAAGTGGTGGAAAAATAGGAATGGACAATACCTGCAACTTTTAGCTATAGCTCTATTTGTTATTATAAAGTCTCAAGTCATGATTAAAGTATAGTTTAAGGCTGTATTCCCATAAAAGCTTCTTCACTCAGTTAATTCCACCCAAGTACTTTCTCAAAAGCAGCTGCTGGTACAATAGAATGTTCAGCCTAAAGTCAGAAGACTGAGTTCAAATCTGATCTCAGACACTTACTAGCAACCGCATGGTCTTGGGTGATTTACTAATCCTGTTTGTCTCAGTTCCCTCATCTGTAAAATAAGCTAGAGAAGGAAATGGCAAATCACTCCAATATCTTTGCCAAGAAAATTCCAAATGGGGTCACAAAGAGTCAGATATAAACAAAATGATTGAATGACAATAAAAATGGGGTTATAATGGCTACCACCTCAAAAGGTTATTGTGAGTCTTAAATGATATGATTTATAAAAAGTGTTTAGGACAGGGCCTAGCCCCATTATGATTATAATGCTTCCCCATGCATATGTATTTCCATCTAGTGCCAGGACCACACATCTATGCTTCCTAATGTGTGATATCTAAGAACATCTACTCTTCCTACTGATGATGTGTATATCCATTGAAGAGTATACCCAAGGTTTACTGAAAGAATGTTCTATCATTATTGCTACTTTTATTGCTATGTTATTCCATTAAAATATATTGCTTTAGGGGTGGCTAGGTGGCACAGTAGATAGAGCACCAGCCCTGAAATCAGGAGGACCTGAGTTCAAACCTGGTCTTAGACACTTAACACTTCCTGGCTTTGTGATCCTGGGAAAGTCACTTAATTCCAACTGCCTTAACAAAAAATAAATAAAATAATTAATTAATTAAGATATGTTGCTTTGAACAAATTGTACATGGCAGGCAAATAAAAGGAAAAGCATCAGTAAAAACTTGTGAGCTGTGGTTTTAAGTGTGTGGATCCACAGTACACTTCTGAGCTTAGTATAACTTTTTTTTTTTTTGGGGGGGGGACTCACATGAAAGAAGGGATTCCCCAGATGCTACATTTATATTTAACCAAAATGTTCTTTTTTATGACTTCCACTCATTGTTCCTAATGTTGGACTCTGAGGCCAAGAACCTGTATCTGCATGGCAATCTTTCAAATATTTGAAGACAGATATCACATCCTTCCTAAATTTTTTTATCTAAATATCTCCATTATCCTGTTGTCAAACTAATGACTAAGCCAAACTCATTAATTTCTTCATCATATGAGAGTATTAGAGTATTAGGCATTTGGAGACTAATTTTCTGTGGGAAGAGAAAAAAGCTTTCAGTACCTTGCTTCATGAGTTAGTAAGTCTGATTCTTTATTCCCATGCCTAAAAGCCATTTATGTTACATTTCACTCCTCCTGCAGGTTTCTCTGTAGAGGCTATCAGGTCTCTTATCTTAACATTGTAATCTGGGGAGTCAAATCACCTTAGTTACATTTAACTGCTAAACAATCAGTGTAGTTGCTTTTTTTGTTGTTGTTTGTTTTAGAAAGAAACACATCAAAAGAATAGAACAAACATAAACATTCCTTTTTCCCCTGCTAAGTCCTTGGGGCATTATCCCTCCAAATCTCCCTCCTTCCCTTCTCTGGGAAAGGGAGATAAATTAAGTTTGTTGAGGTTCAGAAGGGACCCCAAAAGGCTGGGGTCACAGATCAGTGTCATGAGGTGTTGCAAAAATTTGCAGGCTTGAACCCATCTCCAAGTCAAGGGACAAAGTTTATTGTAATTGTAATATCAATTGGAGTAGGCTAAGTTCCAAAAAAAAATTTATCAAAGAACCAAGAGAAAGAAGACAAATTTAACCATTTCTTCAGGTCACTAATATGCTAATTTTATGGCCCAGAAGTAGAATTGAGGAATGGTCTATTCACTACTGTCTCAGGAATTTGTAATCACTGACCACCAGATTATCTGTCTGTCAGTAATGTTTGCTGATAGATTGTTAGAACAATAGCATTTTAAGTTCATCCTTACCTCTGATTGACAACTGATCATACAGTAATAATTCCACCTCATAGCCAGACTCAAGAATAATCAGGTGGAAAACAAAGAAATAGAATTGAGAAACTGAGTTAGAAGGATACAACCTTGAGCAGAGACTAAGATTGTCCTCCCAGCTCTTGCCCAGATAAGATGTTTACTTGTCATAAGATATGACAATTCACGAAGGCATCTGAGTAACTTATGGTATTTCTCTCAAATGGTGGGTTACTGACTTAATTATCAGGCAATCAGATTCAAAGCTCAAAAGAATATCAGTTATAGTCCCAAGAGATTTTATTTCTAATAGAAAATTCTACTAATCACAGTTTACAGCTAGTTACATTATTTTTAAAAATTTACTAGGACTTATACACATAGAAGCTTTTGTTTAACATGTTTTATATATTTAAACTTATTCTGGTGGAAAAAATCAATCATTAAACAAGCTTATAGATTCTTAGTAAAACACATTCCTTCACACTCTCAACAAGCTTATTTCTCAGAACTGACGACCTTGCTTATCCTGATGGTTTCAAGAAAACTTAAAAGCTTACAAATTAAGGGGAATTGACAGAGACTCCAGAGAAGAGCCTGAGCTTGCCATTTCCCACTCCAACTATTCTTAGTGTTTTCATGGACTGTGCTGTTTGATACCTCTCCCTACTCTGGGAAGGAGGAAAAAGATGTTGCACACCTCATACTTGTATGTGAATTGATAAGGCTTTTACCTCATCCCTTTTGTTATACACACATCATTACCAATCTTAGGTTTAACATGATGACAATAACTCCAAATAACTTAGTTTACAATTTTAGAATTTTTCTAAGTAATAGCTGAATAATCTTGACTATAATTTCTTTTCCTTTAATTCCCTTTTGTTTTAGGGAGAAAACAAGACAATTCTTAAAATTGAGATAGAACAGATTTTTAAATTGACTTAACTTTGAGCTTTCCTAAATTCTAATTAAAGGTTCTAGATATACTGAATTGCCATTTGGTTATTTTCCAATTCACACAAATCATTTCTTTTTTGGGAGCCAACAAAAGGAGTAAGGTGACAGTTTTTTGCTGAAAGGGCTCTCAGAAGTCTGACTCTAGATAACTCAGAAGCAGGCTATTTGTTATCAGAGCTTTTAAAGTAGTAGCAAGCTGTTTTTCTGTTTTCCTAAAGTTCCCAAACTATTAAATCTTCTGTTAATGCTATCAGTGCAAATAGAATACAGTTTATACGTCGTTTTAATTAGAGCTCCTTTAAGAACTTTTTTTTTTACTATCTTCTCTACTTATGTAAGGTCTCTTAGTCTTGGGGAGGCTTTAATTTAGTTGAATTTGCTTCCAAATTACTTTACACACACATAAAAATCATTTATCTCAACATTGGCATTATATGTTGGCCACATCTAAAAATCTATGTAAAGTTATCAAATATGAAGCAATTATATATAATGTAGCAGTTTCATATAGCATGTTTTAAGCTAAGCACTTTTGCAATCATGTGATCTTCATTATTATATCTCTTTATAAATCAAAAAAAAAAAAAAAACTAGGCAGAGATAAAATAATTTGCCATAACTTTTATAGCTAATACATGTCCACAACTGAAACAGAGAATGGTGGGCTTACCAAATACAGAGATTGATTGGCTTTCTCACCTCACACTGACTTGCTGGGTATTGCCAGGGGTACCCAGATTTTTCCCAGGCAATTGGTAGACAGAACCTGCTGAAGGCTGGGTTGACTAGTGCCAGAATCTGTCCATAATAGTAGTTTCAGGTGCCGGGACTCAGGGAATGCTGTACATGGAGCCTGACCTTCATGTCATTCCTATTCTCCCAAGCCAAGTTGGGGAGGTATTTGGGCAAGGTTTTGTGAAGTCCCCATGGCTGTTGCTTTTTCCCCTATTTCTACAAGTGAGGCAGAATTTTAGTTTCCCTACAGTACTTTAGCATTCTCTTTTCTTAATCTGCTCTGAGATGAGAGGAGTTAGCAAATAGAGAGACTTGGAGTATATTGATCTTGTTAGCAAGCCCCATAACTGAGATACACTCAGGGCTCCGGGGAGTAGAGTGGAGATGGTCCCTTAATATCTTCTAGGGTATTTTCCCAAAGGAGTAGGAGACACCAACAAGATAGGAGTCAGTGAAGGGTTAGCAAAAGAAAAAGTTGCTACTTATCTAGTTTGTTTCTTTTTCTTTTCTTTCAGAATGGGGCAAATTCCTGGAATTATCCCCAATGTTTCAGGAATTTTTTTGCCATGTTAAAATGACTAATTGCCAAACTTATTAATCATTGCTCTCAAAACTTGAGAATCTACAAAAATATTATTTTAATTTTCATTACCTAACTTTATTTCTATAGCCCAAAGGTTGGCCAGAGCTGAGGTCCACAGAACCATCTCAGATAGTAATATTCCATGATAATCATATACCACAACTTGTTCAGTTATTTGCCAATTGATGGGCATACCCTCAATTTCCAATTCTTTGGCACCACAAAAAAAGATGCTTTAAATAGTTTTATATGTATACATCCTTTTCCCTTTGATAACTTTGAGAAACTACTAGTGGTCTTGCTGGGTCAAAGGATATGCAAGGTTTTATAGTACTTTTCACATTAAAAATTGTTCTCAAGAATATTTGGATCCATTCACAATTCCTCCTCCTGAGCATTAGTGCATCTATTTTTTCAAATTCTCTCCAATATCAATCATTTTCATTTTTTGTCATATTAGCCAATCTGATAGGTGTAAGGCAGTACCTCGGAATGGCTTTAATGTTCATTTCTTTAATCATGACTATATTTTCTCATATGACTATAAGAAGCTTTTCATGCCCATTCATGTCCTTTGGCCATTTATGAATTGAGGAAGGATTCATAATCTTATAAATTTTACTCATACATTTGAGAAATAATGACTTTATCAGAAAAATTTTTTGTAAACAAAAAATTCTCCAATTTTCTGCTTTCTTTCTAATCTTGGCAGCATAGCTTTTGTTTGTACAAAAATATTTTTTAATTTAAAATAACCAAAGTTATCCATTTCGTATCACATGATGCTCTCCATCATCATAAATTCTTTCTTTATTCATACATCTAAGAGGTAAAATTTTCCATGCTCCCCTAATTTGCTTATGATATCACTCTTTACTCTAAATTGAGTACTCATTTTTACCTTATCTTGTTATATAATGTGAGATATTGGTCTAACTCTATACCTATTGTGATTATTCAGTCATTTTGGTTCCCTCAGAGGAATACAATCAATGACAACTTTGAAGGAGGCAACTTCTACAATAGATCATGGCTTCCTCGTGCTGTGTGAGGGAGAATGTTAGCATGTGGGAAAGTGATCCTGTCCTATAAATCAAATAATATAGAGAATTTCTAATATGAAAATTCTCTCTACCTATGCAAGTCAGCTATATAATCTGAACGAGTTTACTTGGGCACAAAGAAGATACCTTGATAATGGTTATACATCCAGTATGATTCATGGGACTTCAATCTAAGCTTTTCTGAATGTAAGGCAGGCCCTCCATTACCTAATCACTAATTCATAGATCCCTCTCTGGTGGAGGATGGGGGGAATTTGTTGCTTTTATTACAAGTTGGGATTTCATAGGATTAAGGAATTTGCAGTTTAAAAACTGTTCCCACTGATATAGCCCAGTAATTCATGTATTAGATTAGATTAGAAAAAGAATCCAATATACTAGAGATCATCTATTTTTTTATTATAGCTTTTTTATTTTCAAAACATATGCTTGGATAATTTTTCAACATTAACTCTTGCAAAACCTTGTGTTCCAATTTTTCCCTCTTTCCCCCCACCCCCTCCCCATAAATAACAAGTAATCTATGTTAAATATGATTTTAAAAATATGGTAAATTCAATATATGCATACATATTTATACAATTATCTTGCTGCACAAGAAAAATCAAATCAAAAAGGAAAAAAGTGAGAAAGAAAATAAAATGCAAGCAAACAACAGCAAAAAGAGCAAAAATGCTTTGTTGTGATCCACACTCAGTTCCCACAGTCCTCTCTCTAGGCATAGATGGCTCTCTTTAACACAAGATCACTGGAACTGGTCTGAATCATCTCATTGTTGAAAAGAGCCTTGTCCATCAGAATTAATCATCATATAACCTTGTTGTTGCCATGTACAATGATCTCTTGGTTCTGCTCATTTCACTTAGCATCAGTTCATGTAAGTTTCCAGGCCTCTCTGAAATCATCCTGCTTATCATTTCTCAAAAAAAAACAATAATATTCCTTAATATTCATATACCATAACTTATTCAGCCATTCTCCAACTCATGGGCATCCATCCACTCAGTTTCCAGTTTTTTGCTACTACAAAAAGGGCTGCCACAAACATTTTTGCACCAGAGAGCATCTCTTAAACACTGCACCAATGCTGATTTGCAAGGGAACTGCTCTTCTTCCTTCTCACTTCTTTTTCATAAGGATCTTGGGCTTCTTCCCTCACTCATGTTGTATTTGGGCTGCTGATAATTTGAGGTACATTCTGCCTGTCACATTTCCTAGGTTTAGGGCCCCTTCCCCAATCTTGCTCACAAAGGCTTCTCCTCTTTGCCACTTGTTTTTCTCCTTATTCAACAGTCGTCTGCATTTCTAAAACTACCACTCTGACCATACTCACATACACATATGCACACATATTATCCACACATACACACACATGCCCACACAGAGAGACATAGATAGGTCATTTTGAAGTAAAAAACAGAGCTATTTGGCCCACTTTATATGACTTACCCAGGCTTCAGGCCAGGTATTTATGTAATGAAAAGCAAGTAACCCAGTGCTGGAACTTAAGACACCTGGATTTCAGTCGCAGAGATGCCTTTGCCTGGATGAGGGGTCTTCTGTAAGTAAGTTTTCCTCTTTGGGCCATATTGGAATCCTAGTGTCAACTTGAAACAAGGTGAAAACTCAAGGGTGATGTCAGAATCCTGGTGTTAACTCAATAGAATTGATACAGTGCTTATTGGTTCACACCTTAGAGCGAATCCTTACAAGGTGATAAGTTGCTAATACTGATGGAAACAATGCTTGTGTTCATACCTTTAGAGAGCTCATAAGTATCTAAGTACTCAATGGTGTTCACACGAATGGGAGAGTTCAGGGCTTAGTATGAGATCTGAATTCACACCTCCCTTAGGGCCAGAGAGCACTCTGGGAGATAACCCAGAATCCCTCTCCCTCCAGAAGGCAGAATTAACCTTTGGGAGATCACATATATAGAGGGAGCTCTTGGAGCTTGGGAACTTATTTACTTGAGTTAGTTACTTGAAACTCTGGGAGCTCGAGAGAGTTTTGCTTAGAGTTGGAGAGGAGCACTCTGCAAGAAAGCCTACAAGCCCTATCTTCGAGGCAAGAGAGATTTCATCGTATCTTCCAACTTGGTGCCGGCTGGAGGCTGAGGAAAGCAGAAGCAGAAGCCAAGAACAAAGCTGCAAGAACTCTTGGAGCCAGGCAGAGAGATAGGCCTGAGCTAAGCAGCCTATATTTTAGGACACAATAAAAGTTCAGATCTTTTATCAGCTGGCTATGATTTTGGAGTAATTATTTATTTCAACTGAGACTAAGGCTGCCTCCAGAAAACCTTCACAGGGCCACAAATTCCCTTTTGGAAAAATGTGTGTAACAGTTATAGGTTCCAAATGGGGATTAAGAATGATCAAACTACATGATCTTTAAAATATTTCAAGTTCTAAGACTTCACAGTTCTATGAGCACAGAATCTCTTTCAGTTAGTGGACTAGTTCTGTTTCAAGTCTCTCTTCTTTTTCTAACATTTTGTTACAATTTTAATGAATCATTTTTTGAATTATTGAATCAAGATTCTTTTGTTGCTTTTGTTTATAACTTTCTAATAGTTCTGATTTTCTTATGGTTTTTCTTTTTGATCTGTTCTCCAGATCACTCGTTTATGATTTTTTATGAGGCGTTTTACATTCTCTTCAATTTTTGTTTCAGTCTTTATATTTTATTTTATTATTTATTTATGAGGTTTTTGGACAGTGCAGAGCCAAGGTAAAATGTGAAATGTCTCATCAACAGTCCTGCAACTTGCCTTTTATTTTCTGATGACACTTAGTATTTTATTTTATTTTTCAGTGAATGAGAACTTGTTTCTTTCCCTTTCATTCCTCCCAACATAAAAGAAAAGAAAACTATATAGCAAGTATGTATAGGTAGGCAAAACAAGTTTCCATATTATCCACATCAAAAAATAGATGTCTCATTCTGTACCTTGGATCCAATCAATGAGGTTTAAACTTCAGCCTCTAGCAAATTGGAATATGGAATTTAAATCTTCTTTAAACTTAGGGACCATCACAGGACATAGATTCAAGGCTCTTCATTATCCTGGTTACCTTTTTCTTTACACATTCCAACTTTTCAATTTCCATCTTAAGCCATGCTGCCCAGAATTAAACATACAATATTCCAGATAAGTTCTAACTAGGACAGAGTAGGAAAGGGCCTTCTTACTCCTAAAAGTCATGCCTCTTTAAAAGCAGACCAAGATAACACTAGTCTTTAATAACATTAATGATTCACATATGGGTTTGCTGTCCACTCAAATGATTCATACCTGGCTTGCTGTTTACTAGGTCTTTTTTTTTTTCAGATGAGTTTGATGACTCCTAGTCCATCCTATATTTGGGAAATTCATATTTAAAAATCCAAACAAAGTTTACCTCCTTCTTTGGGGGAAATTAAGCTCAGGATCTGTGCGTACAAGGGTCTTCCTCATCATAGTTTTGAGAAGGAGAAAAAGATGTCGCTAGAACAAGAGTTTGAAAGAGACCTTGTGCCAGCTAAGCTTCCTCCCTCCTCTCAAACTGATTCAAATTTGATCTGCTGCATATTAGAACTTGCTGTTTGGCCCTTTCCTAATCTATAAACATAAAATTCTTGCAGCAGAGGTTGCATGATTTTCCCAGGGAGAAAGAATTGAAATAGTCACTGGAAAATGATGCAACCAGTGTTCCATATAGCAGGTTCCCACCCTGATGGCTTTGCTCCTATTAGCATTCATAGTCCTATTTTGTTAACTCCCATCAGCATACATGATCTTGTGCCAAAATTAAAGCCAAACAGGATAAGGTAGGTGGGGGCTAGTGCTACAACTGAGGTGTGAAAAAAGGGTGAGGTGTTCTGTCAGTGGATAGGTTTCTGTGATAGTGACTAAACTTCACTAATAAGCAGATAGCTAGAACAAGATAGGACTACAAGACTCATGTTGCAGATTCCGGATAAGATGGAGAAACCAGTGAATAGTTAGAATGGGAGGAACAAAACACTTAGCTAGGATTCTATACTTTCATAGGATATAGCAAATGAAATTGAGGTCATTCTGAATAACTGGTAATATTCTAGCAATATCTCAGTCATCAAGGGCTCATGCTGGTATATATCAAGAGCTAAGTTGTAGTTCTTCAGCTCTTATTCCTCAGGCTCAAACTGGGGAAGCACAGGTTTGAGTTGAGAAACCAAATTTAATCCCCTTCCTCCTCGACCTAAATAATCTTGTCTCATCTACAAGAAAAGATTCTTAGGTTGGAAAGGAGTCCAAGGAGGCCAGATAGAGAGAAGACAAAGAGATATCTCAGAGTTTGGGAGAGAGAATTACGAAATTCATGGGGGCAGAGAAGAGATTGTGATGAAAGAGAAGTTGAGGAAAGAATGGTCAGAGCGAAGGAAATATGACATGAACCAAAGCAGAGGGAAGTCTAAGAGATATGAAGTGAAGAGTGAGGGTTTGGAGTTGAAAGGAAGACTAAAGGGACAGAAAAAACCACGATACTAGGAAGGCTAAGGGAAAAGCAGGAAGTTGGGGGAAGGCAAAGAGGGATAATGGGGTGTCTGAAGGCTTAGAGAATAGACCAGAAAGACTGGGGAAACCAAGAGAAGTCCTATAGAATTCATAGATAGCCTGTGGAAACAGAGAGGAAGAAAAGATGGAAGGGAGGTCAAGAAGGTCAGGTGGTAAGAAATAATTAATATGAAAAATACAGAAATGCAAGGGATGACTTATACGTCATTTGTATGTGATTTGGGGGATATTTGCAGGGAGGGAAAATAGGAGTTCTTATCCACTTTCACTCCATTGGAAAGTTTCCATAGGGCAGTTAGCTATTCTCCTTATGGGTCTAGGGATGCTTCTAAGAAGCTGGAGTATCTAATGCTACTGGCTCAAGTCTCCCTCCTTTTTAAACATGTACACTTTTATTTAACTTGTCTTCCATCAGCATATAGATTAAGTGACTCTTCTTCCCCAAATTTTGGCACTAATTTCATGGAACTACTGGGTAGACTAGAGAAAGCCTCCATCATACATATGTTGTGTGTCTGGAAGGAAATTGTTTTTGTTCAGTTATTCTCAGTCATGTCCAATTATTTGTGACCCCATTTGGAGTGTTTTTGCAACAATATTAATTGTCATTTCCTTCTCCAGCTTATTTTACAGATAAGGAACTGAAGCATTTAGAGTGTCTAGGATCACAGAGCTAATAAGAGTGTGAAGCCAGATTAGCTGTCCAGTAGGGTCAGTGTGGATTAAGGGGCCATTATACACACATATGAATATACACACATATATATTGGTTCCTTTTTTTAAATTGTCACAGGATGGGAAACTAAGGGGACATTATGGCTCTGACAAATTTTTTTAATAAAGAAACAAGTATTAAGGTGGAAGATACAAATTCTTTGATTGCTTAATTTACATGTAAGTAATAATACAACCTCCTCTTTTTTTTCTCTCTCTCTCTTGTCCAGATTTGTGTCAAATAGCTCCTTTAAGGGGAAGCTAGATGGCACGGGGCAGCTAGATGGCACAGTGGATAGAGCACCAACCTGAAATCAGGAGGACCTGAGTTCAAATCTGACTTCAGACACTTAACACTTCCTAGCTGTGTGATTCTAGGTAAGTCACTTAACCCCAATTGCCTCAGCAAAAAAAAAAAAAAAAATAGCTCCTTTAAGTAGAGCAAGGCAGTCATGGTGGAGGCAAGTAACGCTCTATAACAATACATTGGACAATATATAGAATAATTATTTTTTAAAAAACAGAACAAAAACAAATGTACAACCAGATTTCTGAATTTGAATTGTAGAACTCTGGGGATATTTGCTTCCAAAATACTTAGACTGCTTGATTGTTCCAATTTTTAAGTTCCAAGTACCTAAATAAGTAAAAAACCAAATAGATAAATGAATGAATTATGAAAGAAAATTATGCTTTTTATAATTATCAGGAGACCAAGGAGGTCAGATAGAGAGAAGACTAAGAGATATGTCAGAGTTTGGGAGAGATGTATGTGTATAATGTATATGTATATATATAATGTATATGTATATGTATAATGAATTTGTTAATAATGTACATTTTTCCAATAGATCTTGAGTTAGACTCTCACAATGCAGTACAAAAATAATCAATTGTCCTGTGTAAGTGAAATGAATCAAAGATTGCATTCATCTTTGTTTCTGATATTGTTTTTGTCACAGAATTCAGATCCTATCCTCCACCAAGTAATGACCCCCAGGATTTGTAACAAATACTTTAAGAATTTTTCTCACAGGATTGGATTGTATGTATCCAGCTATTCACAATTTAGAGACCAATACAGTAAAATGCTGTTAAGAAAAACATTTGAAGCTCTGCTCAAAAAATCTCTAAACTATGAATAGCCTTTAACTCAGTAATGATACTACCAGTCAAGGTACTCTCAAGAAACCAAGGAAAGGATAAAGACTCATGTACAAAACCTTCCTATCAGGTCTTTTCATAATAGAAAAAAACTGGAAACAGAGATTACCCACATATTAAGGATGACAAAACAAATTTTGGCCTGAATGTAATGAAATATAATTGCACATAATAAATTATTAAATGAACAACATCAGAGGAAAGTGGGTAGATATGTATGAAATGAGAAATTGTAAAGTAATTAGAATGAGAAGAATTTGAAGAAATACAGCAACATTCAATGTATAACCTTGGTCCCAAGGGTCAGGGTTGTATGAGACTCGCTTTTTATTGGTGGAAATCAATGTCCTACACCTCAGTGAGGGTTGGGCTGAAGTTGTTCAAAACTAGTGACAGAAGAAATTTCTCTTCTGTCTATTTCTAGCTTTCCAGTAAATTTCTCTGGCTTCTACTTCAAAAGAGGAGATGAGTAATGTTTTTTTTTTCTTTTTAAGACTTTTTAAGGTAAGACTACCTTAAAGGTAGTCTCTATCATATCCCTGTTTTCAACTTGCTATACTAGAAACTTTGGATAAGTTTCTCCTTGCATGCATGAGATCTCTGTCCAAAAGTTCTTTATTGTCTGAATTATATTCTCATAGAGAGACTTTCTCTGATTTCCCTTTTTTTTATTATAGCTTTTTATTTACAAGATATATGCATGGGTAATTTTTCAGCACTAACAATTGCAAAACCTTTTGTTCCAATTTTTCCCCTCCTTCCCTCTATCCCTCCCTCAGATGGCAGACAGACCAATACATGTAAAACATGTTAAATACAATATATGTATACATATCCAGACAGTTATTTTGCTGCACAAGAAGAATTGGACTTTGAAATACTGTACAATTAACCTGTGAAGGAAATAAAAAATGTAAGCAGACAAAAACAGAGGGATTGGGAATGATATGTAGTGGTTCACATGCATTTCCCAGAGTTCTTTTGCTGGGTGTAGCTGGTTCTACTCATTGAACAAATGGAACTGATTTAGTTCATCTCATTGTTGAAGAGAGCCACGTCCATCAGAATTAATCATCATATAGTATTGTTGTTGAAGTATATAATGATCTCCTGGTCCTGCTCATTTCACTCACTCATTTCTCTTTTGCTATCAACTTGTATAAATGGGTTTCTTTGCTATTTGCTATGTGCAACTAATATTTGGTGGGAAGAGAAATCAATTATTGGATAGAAAATCTAGAATTCTCCTCTCCCCCTTAAAAAATTAGTAATCAGAAGCTGTAACTTGAACTTACAAATTACATCCCTGGGAGGATTCTGGAAAGACAGCACAGTAGGTCAGAAAATTTCAAGCTCTCTAGGTTTTCTCACACAAATACACACAAACACACACACACACACACACACACACACACACACACACACACACAATTTCATCTCAGGACTGAAATAAAACAGTGAAAAATAAATAAGACAAGGCAAAACAGTGATCCTCATGGAACAATCCAAGAAGACGCAAAATAAGACCCCAGGACTAAGATTTAGCCAGTGTCAACATAAATGTCTCAGCAGAAGCAGTCAGTGGAGAGCCCAGGAGCTAACTGGCTTTGAAGGAAGCCTCAGTTTGAATCACAACTTTTTTTTTTTCCGCCTCTGAGACAGCTTGGGAAGTTGATTAGCTTAGCTAATTAGGTGATTAGGAACAACAGGCCAAATTGTGCCGATCTAGACTAAAAGGAGCCAGAACACTTAGTGAATACAGAAGCAGTGCTGGCTGCAAGCACTTGCAGGAGAATGAAGTTCTTGGTTTGAGGTTCCAGGATAAAGGGGACAGTTGAAGTAAATCCATAGGCACTATCCCTCCCACCCCAGGATTAGAGGTGCTTATAGTAATAAGCTCTCATTTTTTAAAATGAGCAGACAAAGAAGAAAGCACCCAACCACAGAAACTTACTGCAGATATAGGGAAGACCAGAATTCATCTTTAGAGGAGAACATTGAAGTAAAAGAATCCTCTCCTATCCTAAAGAGTAACGTTAAATGACAAACTGCACAGAATGAATTTATAGAAGAACTAAAAAAAAAAAAAAAACTTTAAAAATCAAATGAGAGAGTGTAGCATCTGGAATAGCTCTCTGAAGGATCTCAATACCAGCCCAAGTCTTTAATCTTGGGAGAGGAGTGAAGAGGTAGGAATCCACATGGATGATCAATCATGTAGTCCATTTATTTCAACTTCTCTGAGTCTTAAATATCTTGGTACAATTACATCACTACAGCACACTGCACATGTGCTAACTATAAACACCTTGCTATTATTATGTAGATGCTTCTTTGCTGCAAATATCTCTGCTTCAAGTAGAACACAGGTTGTCATGCCCCCTGACTTCTCAAGAAAGCTGAGACACCCCAAGGAGAGAAGAGAGCTGAACCAGACATTGTCAGTATGTTCCACCTGGGCTGAAGGGTCTTATACCTCATCCAAAGTTCCCCCACTATTTGTGGCCCTCTGCAAGAGAGACTGAGGAAAAACTAAAAACTAAAATGAAATAAGAGCCTTCCAAGAAAAACATATTATGAAAAGAAAATAATTATTTGAAAATTAGAATTTGAGCAAGGCGGGAGCGGGGGGGGGGGGGGGGGAGAGAGGGGAGAGCAAGGTCAGGGGAGGGGGGAAGGGTGGAATCAAGATGGCAGAGAATAGACAGGTGTTTGAGCTCTTCCTGGCTTTCCTTTGAGAAACACCAGATCAAATCTCTGAACTGCTTTTGGAATAACAGAACCCACAATATTTGGAGTGCAACAAATTTCCAAAAGAAGATATTTTGGAAGAATATTAGGAAAGGTCTGTTTCAGTCGGGCACAGGATAAGACAACTAAGCATAGGCATAGCACAGAGACTGAGGGCAGAGTGGTCTCCACACTCTGGGGGAATCTACCAGGAATATCTTAGCTAAAATCAACAATACAACATTGACTACTCTGTCCTGGATCAGAAGCCAGTGGATTGGCAGACTATCTGTTAGATATCCAATGTAACTATAAAAGGCAAATTATGAGCCCCTGAACCCCAGAGTAATGGGAGATTTAGGTTGGCTACACCCACCCAGCACTGGAAGGAAGCCAGGGCAGTGTGAACCTACTGTCATCTTTGGGTCTTTTTGGATTGTTCCATGAGGATCACTGTTTTGCTTTGTCATTTATTTTTCACTTTTATCCCAGTCCTGAGGTGCAATTTTGTGTGTGTGTGTGTGTGTGTGTGTGTGTGTGATAAAACCTAGAGAGCCTGAAATTTTCTGACCTACTGTGCTGTCTTCCCAGAAGGAAGCTTGTAATCATCTCCCCTTTGCCTTCAGATTTAAAAATCTTTTTAAAATGAGCAAAAAAAAGCAAAAAGACCATAAATAGCTTTTATGGAGACAGGAAGGACAGGTCTCAAACCTTGAGGACACTAAAGGCAAAATGTCTCCAGATGAAGTTGATCTCCATCTCACAAAAATCTCTTGGAAGAATTCTAAAGGGATCTTAAAAGAAAGAAGAAAAATGGGGAAAGGAAATGAAAATTTTGCAAGAGAGTTTGGAAAAGAAAATACAGATGTTATCTGAAGGAAAAAAACTCCTTTAAAATAGATTTAGTGAAATGGAAAAAAGCATATAACTTCTTACAAAATAGAAACAAAACAACTTGCAAAACAGAATTTTTGAAATGGAAAAATACGAACAAAACAATTCATTTGAAAATTCAACTGGCCAAATGCAAAAGGAAATTTAAAAAATAACTGAAGAAAATAATTCACTAAGAATTAGAATTGAATAAATAGAAGTACATGACTCAATGAGACGTCAAGAATCTGTCAGACAAAACCAAAAGAAAAATGAAAAATAGAGAAAAATATAAAATATGTCATTGGAAAAATAATTAATCTGGAAAATAAATCCAGGAGAGACAATCTAAGAATTTTTGGACTACATGAAGACCATGATTTGAACTCAGGTCCTCCTGACTTTAGGGCTGGTGCTCTATCCACTGTGCCACCTAACTGCCCCTAGCTTAGATAATTTTGTCTGAAAACTGCCAGTCATATCTTTTGACTATTGGTAAATAGTCAAACCAAGGAATGATTCTTATTTTTATAAATTTAACTCAGTTTTCTATATATTTGAGAAGTGGGGTCTTTATCAGAGAATTTTGCTGTTAAAAAAACATTTTCATTAATAAATAATTATTAACTATGTATTTCCCTTCATCTTACTTTCCTCCATTTATTCTATTCTCAACCTTTTCATCCTGTCCATTCTCAAGTATTTTGTTTGACTTTTACCTCCCCCAATGTGAGCTCCCTTCTATCAGTCCCACCACTTCTCTTATCGACTTCTTGCCAACTTTCACTTATGATAAGATATATCTTTTACACCCAAGTGTGTTTGTTATTCTTTCTTTGAGTCAATTCTGATGAGAGTAAAATTCACACATCCCCTTTGACTTCACTCATCTTGCTCTCCACTGTAAAAGTTCTTTCATCCCTCTTTTATGTCAGATAATTTACACCATTCTACCTCTCCCTTTCCCCTTTCCCCAGTGCATTCTTCCTTCTAACCCCTTAATTTTATTTTTTTAAGATAAACAACCCATCATATTAAACTCACAAGTGTGTTTTCTGTTTATTTGCACTCTTTCTAATCACTCTAATAGTTAGAAAAATTTTAGGAGTTACAAGTATCTTCCCAAGTAAGAATGTAAAAACTTTAATCTTTTTTTAAATAATTATAACTTTTTATTGACAGTACATATGCATGGGTAATTTTTTACAACATTATCCCTTGCACTCACTTCTGTTCTGACGTTTCCCTTCCCTCCCTCCACCTCCTCCCCTAGATGGCAAGCAGTCTTATATATGTTAAATATGTTATAGTGTATCCTAGATACAATATATGAGTGCAGAACCGAACAGTTCTCTTGTTGCACAGGAAGAATTGAGTTCAGAAGGTAAAAATAACCTGGGAAGAAAAACCAAAATGCAAACAATTCACCCTCATTTCCCAGTGTTCCTTCTCTGGATGTAGCTGCTTCTATCCATCATTGATCAACTGGAACTGAATTAGACATCCATTCCATTTCCATCCGAATATATCCTATACCGTATTGTTGTTGAAGTGTATAATGATCTCCTGGTTCTGCTCATTTCACTCAGCATCAGTTCATGTAAGTCTCTCCAAGCCTCTCTGTATTCATCTTGCTGGTCATTTCTTACAGAACAATAATATTCCATAACATTTATATACCACAATTTACCCAACCATTCTCCAACTGATGGGCATCTATTCATTTTCCAGTTTCTAGCCACTACAAAAAGGGCTGCCACAAACATTTTGGCACATACAGATCCCTTTCCCTTCTTTAGTATTTCTTTGGGATATAAGCCCAGGAGTAGCACTGCTGGATCAAAGGGTATGCACAGATTGATAGCTTTTGGGGCATAATTCCAGATTTCTCTCCAGAATGGTTGGATTCGTTCACAACTCCACCAGCAATGCATCAATGTCCCAGTTTTCCCTCATCCCCTTCAACATTCATCATTATTTTCTCCTGTCATCTTAGCCAATCTGACAGGTATATAGTGGTATCTCAGAGTTGTCTTAATTTGCATTTCTCTGATCAGTATTGATTTGGAACATTCTTTCTTATGAGTGGAAATAGTTTCAATTTCATCATCTGAAAATTTTCTGTTCATATTCTTTGACCCTTTATCAATTGGAGAATGGCTTGATTTTTTAATAAATTAGTCAATTCTCTATATATTTTAGAAATGAGGCCTTTATTAGAACCTTTAACTGTAAAAATGTTTTCCCAGTTTATTGCTTCCCTTCTAATTTTGTTTACATTAGTTTTGTTTGTACAAAGGCCTTTTAATTTGATGTAATCAGAATTTTCTATTTTGTGATCAAAAATGATCTCTAGTTCTTCTTTGGTCACAAATTCCTTCCTCCTCCACAAGTCTGAGAGGTAAACTATCCTATGTTCCTCTAATTTATTTGTGATCTCATTCTTTATGCCTAAATCATGGATCCATTTTGATCTTATCTTGGTATATGGTGTTAAGTGTGGGTCCATGCCTAATTTCTGCCATACGAATTTCCAGTTTTCCCAGCAGTTTTTGTCAAATAATGAATTCTTATCCCAAAAGTTGGGATCTTTGGGTTTGTCAAACACGAGATTGCTATAGTTATTGACTGTTTTGTCTTGTGAACCTAACCTAATTTTTTCTACCTCTCTTAATTTTAAGAATTCTTTTGAACTTCTCATAGCCTGGGGTCAATTCAAATTTTTCTCTGAAACTTTTGATGTAGGAGTTTTTGACAACTCCAACATGGGAAACTTGTTGACCCAAGGTCAGGAAAGAATAAACATAATGATGAAGAGGTCTATATAATCTCTGTGATAATGGAAACTGTGTGGGAAATGGGAAATCCCCTCTTTCCTGATCTTACTTTTCCATTGTAATATAAAATATTCCTCATGCTTCAAAACTAGAATGAAAAAGAGAGTGAGCTTTTGTTGATCTGATGAGTAATTAGCTCTTCTGCTTCAGCAGTCAGAGAACTCTCATCCTCATTTACCATTGCTAGGCCTTCCATTTTGAGTTATCCATATTTTGATGCAACAGTGCTCCCCAAACTTCCATCTGGTTCCCTAGAAACAGGAATAATTACTGAAGTTATTATGTGGTAGGAGGTGGGAAACACAAAGGACCCCTGTTGCCTGGCCATTGCCTAATGTTGTAGAGATAAGTGAAATAAATACAAAGCATAAACCTAGATTAAAGTTACTTGGAGTGGACAGGAAGAAGGGGTATTAGGAACAGAAAACATGAGAACTAAATGTTCAGAGAAAAAGCAACTTGAAGGTAAGTGAATCTTATCATTCATATATTCTTCCATACACCTTTTCTCTATACACTAGTCAAACTGGGCTACTGTCTGCTCTGCGAACCTTTCCCATTAACTTTCCCATTACCAAAACTTTACTCCATCTGTCCCCTATTGCCAGATTGCATGCTTTTCTCCTCTGTGCCTCTTAGAATTCTTTTCTTTCTTTAAGACTCAGCTCAAGTATCTATATTCTGTGACACATCTCTAATCCCCTCCAATACTTAGTGCTCTTTTTCTCTCAGATTGCCTTTTATCTATGTGATGGCAGAGAAAATCAAAGTATTTTGCTTTTCTTGATATAAGTAAATTCATATTAAAATATGACTTTATTTCAGTGCAAATGAATAGTTACATCTATCCCTGTTTGTTCTTTCTTGATTCCAGATCTTTGGCAAGGCCAACCAAAAAACAGAATCTGACCTCCTTCGGACACCTGAAGTCAACAACAGACCAGAATATTAGGAAATCTATTTCCCTCTTGAAATACAACAAACTATCTCCAAGACCATTGGCTGCCTAAACTTTAGGAAGGTCTCTTTGCCAGCAGAATGGAGGATGGACTGGAATAAGGGGAAAGAGTTATAGCAAGGAGTTTAACCAACATGCTACTCCAATAGTCTTGGTGTGAAATAATTGAGGCCTACTCCAGAGTAGTGGTACTGTCAGAGGAGAGAAGAGGTTATATAGTTCAGGTGTTATGAATGTAAAACAGACAAGCCTTGGCAACAAATCATATATGCTGGTGGTTAGAGGAATGAGAGAGAAAGAGAAAAGAAATGAAGATGACACTTAATTTGTGAGGCTGGATGACCAGGAGGATTCTTTCCATAGTCATAAGGAAGTTAGGAAGAAGGAAGAATTTTAATGGCAAACATAATGAGTTAAATTTTAGATTAAGATGCCTATAGGACATATACATTTCAGCATGTCCAATAGGTATTGGACATGAGGGATTGGAGGTGAGAAAATTTGGGATAGATAAGTAGATTTGAGAATTATGAGCATAGAGATGATAACTGAATCCAGGAGAGCTAATAAGATCATCAAATGAAATAGTAAAGAGGAAAAATAAAACATAATAGACCCCTGTGAGATAATCGTTGTTATCTGGCATGAATGAAGACTCAGCAATGGGAACCGAGAAGGAGCTTCTCTAATAAGAGAAAAACCAGAAAGGTGTAGTGTCCTAAATATGTAGCAAGAATAGGTCAAGGAAAACAGAGAAACTGACAGTCTCAAAGGCTGCAGAGAAGTCATGAATAATGAGGGTTGAGAAATAAAACCAATAGATTTGTCAATTGAAAGAGCATTAATAACATTAGAATAAGTAGTTTCAGTTGAATCATAAAATCAAAAACAAGATTGTAGAGATAAGAGAGAGAAAGGAAAAGATGTGGAGGCAAAACTTGTAGGTGACTTTTTCCAGGCATTTTAATAACAAAAGGAAAGAAAAATATGAAAAAAAAATTACTAATGGAGATGAATACATCAAGTGAGAGTTTTTTTGAGAATGAGGGAAACATGAGCATGCTTGTAGGGACAGGGAAAGATTGAAGGTAAGTGAGAAAATGGTGATCAGAGGGGGTAATACACCAAATAAGACAGAATGGAAGGAATCTCTTGTGCATGAAGAGGCATTGGCTTTGGCAAGAAGGCCACTTTAGTATGTGAGATGGGGTTAAGAAAGAGATAGAAGCAAATGACATGTGAGTGAGTTGATAAGGGGAAAATGGGAAAAGAAGAGGGAGAGTGGATTCTCTTTGACTTCCTTTTACTGACCTATTCCCAACCCAATCTGAGGTAGGTCCATTGCCTTTCTCAGTCATCTCATGCTTCCAATCCTCCCATCAAAATCACTGTTTTGAGTCCCCCTTTTCCTTTTATCCCTTTCATTCCTGTGCCACTCTCAGTTCAGATTTGGTGTTCAATGGCTTTTACCTCACTAGCTAGCTGCAAAGATAACAATCATTGAATCAAATTAGGCAAACCCAACCTAAAATTACCTTATTGTCATCTCTGGAGTCTGATTTGGTGCTGTGATGGCACTTTTGTTGATAGTAGTACTTTATTTGAAGTGTAAAGGGAATATTCTTTGTAATTATAAGCAAAAAACTTGCAAGTGCAAATTTCCATTCTTTCCAAAATGATGTTTCATCAAAAAAAAACCCTGTATATAAAAAAGAACGTTTGAGCTCATGTTGAGAAGAAACAAACAAACAAAAAAAAAAGCCTTCCCTGTACTCCTGGGGAAAGAGGGCTGGGATTATCTCTTGATAGTCCAGGGCCCTCAAACTTCTCCATATGGGATACAAATGTACTTTATGCACCATTTTCTATTTTAGATTATACATTCTCAGAAGGGTCCCCATCCTCTATACTTTCAATAAGGACATAGAAGAGGACCAGAGAGGAAAAAAACACTCAAGAATACATAGGAACTAGCCATGCTTACAGGGTCAAGACTATGTGAAGACCAGGAGACTTGTATCAGTTAGTTTGGGTTTTTTTTTTAAGAGTGAGGGAAAATTCAGGGTTTGGGTTGCAAAGAAAATGGGTCACACTCAGAATTTAGAGTGCACTCAGAAAGATGACTGCATATGGATTAGAGGACACAAAAGAGTCAGAGTAGTTTGTACACTGAGGGGTGCACAGTAGAGAAATGCTCAAGGAGGCAAAGGCAGATCAGGCTGTACTGAATTAGGAGAGGTGAGGACTGCACAAAAATGGATGGACTCAGTTCTAGGCTGCTTAAGGATTTGATTATCATCCCATGATTTCATCGAATTGCTCCCCATCCCTCCCTTCTTACCTCTGCATCTGTGCCGTGACCACAAATAAAAAAGACACATTTCAATTTCAAATGTTGTAAGCTGAATCAGAATCCCATTAATTGCACCAATCCAGGGACGTAACCTGTAAAAATATACTGACAGAAGCCCCCAACCATGAGAGAATGACTAAGGTCTTGTTGTCTTTGCTGTCCCCTCACCTATAATTAGGTTGCTCACATGGATTTAACATCCTTAGCTGTGCCACACCTAGAATAATAGAAGAAACATGGTCTCTGGGGCACTGCAAACTAAATTTCACCTTTCTATTGTATCTTCTGGAATTCCTGCTCATTAATACCAAATATTCCTTCATTGTAAATCCCTTTCTTGCTTCCTGCCCCTTGATTAATTCATAAAATTGTTTTCATTTTAGATTTCTTTTTCTTTCTTATTCCTTCCATTTTCTGTCACTCAGTAAGATTTGTCTGCCCTTCAGGGATATTTCATCCTTTGGATGTCCTTTCCAATATTTGTTATATCTTCCCTCATTTCCCCTAACACACTGCTCCTTGAGAGGGACAAATTTCCATTACCACTTCCAGACTCCAGCTCTGTAGCTATTACTCAGTAATCCTTTCTTCCTTGAGGCTCCCTCTACCTAAATAAACAATCCAATTAGTTGATAGCTTCCAAGTGGCCTACAGATCATTTTTCTTTTCTCAATGAGAAAATATCTGACTCAGAGTATCTCTTTTCATTCCAACTCTTGTCATACAAGTATACATCTACATCTGTGCTGATATTTCTTCAAGCACATTAGTTTTTCAGGTTTTTAGTCTCCTCAGGTCCCATGACTTAGTTTTCCAATCCAACTCAGCCAGAGAAGGTCACCTAGTCACACCCTTGACTTTCCTATCACCCACAAATTCTGTTCCTACTAACTTCCCTAAGCTTCATTCCTTCTAAACTGAATATTTTTCTTCAGCATGACCTCCTATCTTTTCATCCTTTAATATTTTTTCTAAACCATCACCCCTGAGGTGACTTCACTTTCCCCTATTCCTAATATTGACCTTATAATTAACCAATTAAATAACTCTTTCAAATGGCCCTAATCCTCTCAAGAATCCTCCATCATTCTTCCAGTCACACAGATTCAAGATTGTAATGTAATCCATGGCTCCTTACCATATATATAAAATCAGTTGCCAAATCTTATTAATTCTGCTTCCAATATGTCCTTTACATTGGTAATCTCCTTTTATGTTCACACGGCCACCTTCTAATGTTAGCCTTAGTCAATTTTTGCTTGGATGATAACAATGACTTCTCAGTTGGTCTCCTTGTTTTCAAGGTCTCCTCTCATCCATCCTTCCTCCACTGAGCTGTCAAACTGATATTTCTAAAGCACAAGTCTAACTATGTCTCTCTTCTGCACAACAGACTTCAGTGACTCCTATTCCCTCCAAGGTCAAATACAAACTCCTTTGCCTGATATTAAGCCCCTTTATATCTTGACCCCACATTTATAGTCCTTATTCTATATGACGTCTCTTCAAACTTTTTAAAGCCTACTATAGTCATCTTCCTGCCATTCTACTCAGTACATTTTCCAACTCTATGCCTTTGTACAGGCTGTCACTAATGCCTGCCACCCTAAATTTTACCTCTTAAAATCCTTAGTTTCTTTCTTTTTCAAATATCAACTCAATTATCACTTTTTACATATCTTCTTTTTAGTTGACATTTAACAGATGCTGGTCCTTTCCCTCCTTAGTTATCTTGTACTTATTTGTCTGGGTTTATAGATGCATTTTGTCTCCTCTGACAGAATGTACTCACCATGAGGGCAAGGATTTTCCCATTTTGTCCTTGTATCTAAAGTACTTAATAGTGTGTTTAGCATACAGGAGGGTTTTTTTTTAATCAATTTATTAATTGATTCAAGTACACTAAATTTTTGCCAGACTGTACTAGACTCTGATTTTCCTCTTTCATCATGTCCTCTCCCCATTTCTTTTTTCATTCCCAATACAAGAATTATCTCTAGCCCATCTCCACCTCTACTATCTAAGTCCATTTTTCCTTCAAGACCCTCCTTGAAACCTTTCTTGACCCTTTCCTATCATTAGGTAAAATGATTTCTCCCTCTTCAGAATTCTTAATAATATATTATCCAGATGTCCCCTTTGGATTTATCCACAATTCACTCACAGAATTTGTTAGCTCTATGAAGGCAAGTATAAGTTATTGAGTTATCAACTACAACTACAAAGTAATGAAAACATTAACTTCTTTCCTTACTCCACATTACAAAGCAAAGCATAAGCCATGTCTTTAAAATGCTGGTTAAGTTAAAATTTTTTCAGTTTCTTTAAAAGTCAATTATCATCTTTATTTAGCTTCTTATCCTATTTACCCTACCCAGAGGCAGGGATTGTGACTGAAGGAAAGAGACAAAACAATTTTTTGGTAATTCTATAAAGCCTCTTACACGATTTTTGGACAGAAAGCTGACCAACATATGAAGAATGAATGACCGATTGGAGAATTAAGGCCATGAATAAACAGGACAGTTTTTTTTCTCAGAGACCATCAGAAAAATGTAGAGGATGGGATAGAATGGAATAGGGGGAGTGGAATCATGTGGTCATATAATTGCAAATATGGAATAGGGTCTATGGTAGACATTATGGGTAACATGGAATATAGAATATCCTGGGGGGACAAGTGAACAGTGACTAGGTAAAAGTTATATTCTCAATACTTTGGGTTCAAAATCCTTTTCCTCTCCAAGACTAGATAGAAATATCTGATGAGCTAAATAGAAGCTTTTGCCCCAGTTTCCCCTCATAATTACCTTGGAATAGCAGCATACAGATAACAAAAATCAAATACATCACCACACAAAGCACAATAAGGATCAAAAAGTATGTTGGTGGCAAAGGTGGTATCTGAGTTTCTTTACCTAAAACACAATTGCACATAAGTCTCAGGAAAAACATACTAATGCATCAGTTTTTACATCATTATCTCTCCCTACCACCCATTTTCATATCCCCAATAAGCAGAGGGCAAAGACATCTCTATGCCAAATTCTGAGCCCTGCTGGCCCTGCTTCTCTCTGCCCCAGCTTTGTAGCCCACAGCAGACTGTCCTCCCCCCTCCCACCAATAACATTACCATTTTCCCTTTCTCTAACCCCAGCCCAGGCCACATCACCTTGTTTTTAGTACCACCTATTTGTGAGATACAACACCAGACTACACTGATTATATTATGGAATACAAGTAAGATTGGAGGCTAGTTTTGTATGTTTTTGTATAGATGTTATACTCATAGGTCTCAGAGTTAGAAGGGAAGTCAGAGGTTCATGTTGTTCAACACATACTTGAATCAGACTGTCTTGAGACTCTTCCCATGAGTGATCATCCACCCTTTGCTGTAAGTCTCACTAGGAGAGGTGACCAATTAACTTTTATAGGGGTCCCTTTCACTTTGTTATTGTTCTAATTGTTGGGCAGTTTTTCCAAATCTAAACTTTCTCTTCTGAATTTGGTGTTCAAAGACGTCAAGCCAATAAGAAACTCAACTTATATCGGCCCCTGAGTGGGAAAATGGACCTTGAATTGTCTTTCAACTAAAGAAAATTTGAAAACCGGGATGATCATTATTTCTGTCTCTAGTGTAAGCATTTTTCCAACTTTCAGATAGTCTTCGAGAAGGCTATGAATGATTTTGGGAGCTTCAAAAGACACAATCAGAGCATTTAGGAGCAAGAGTCTTTGCAAGGATTTGCTAGTAGCCAAACAGAGAAAAGTAAAGTCCCAAGGAACCTAAAGGATTCAGGGTAGGAGAAGCATGGAAGCAGATTCATCTACTCATAGGCTAAGCCACATTTGGAAAACCAATATAATATAGAAACTTCAATTGATTGGAGTCTATTCTCCTTACAATTCCTAAGGACTCACGTGATATAGAGAAGAGTTTGCCCCAAGGAGGAAATATTTGTAATTCTGTCCTTCAGTGTTCCTTTATAAAACTAATTATTGACATTGATTTTTTAAAAAATTGCAGTGCTAATCACTGACAGGTAATAGTAGAAGTTATCTTAGTTTCCTGAGAAGACATGTAGCTAGCTTCACAAAAAATCTAATATGAGAAAGTCTAAGTCTAAGATGAGAAATTGCTATGTACTTATCATAAGATTACAAAGAGACAAATAAGGCCATTGTTCCCAACCCCTCCTATTACAGATAAGGAAAGAAAGACACAAAAAAAGCAAAAGTATTTTTCCATGTTTAGATTAACAAAAAAAAAAATGGCAAATGGATTAAACTTCTTCCACTTGTACCTATGGTACAGAATTAGTAATAGTAGGTGACAGCTTCAGAAGATCAATTAAGCATGATATCAGTGAAAAAAATTCTTGTTGGCTAAAATTTATCCAGAAGTGGAAAGGGCCACCTCCTCCAGGGATGCAGAAAGACTTCTCATTAGAAGTCCTTGTGTAAAGGCTAAAAGATCTATCAAATTCAACAAGTTTCATTAGGTTTCTTACATGTTCAAGATATTAGGCTAAGAATTGAGGATACAGGCCAAATGAAAATAGCTACCTACAGAGAATGTAGACAGAAGTTTCTAGTTCAGAGAGGTATTAGAGTACATGATCTTTGAGTTCTCTTCCAAGTAGGATATCCTTTAGTTCTATTAATAACAGAGCTGGGAAGACATCTCTCCTCCCCCATACATATTCATAAACAGGTCCATTCCAGTCTCCACCTCCTTACCTAAGACCTTCAACTCCACATTAGCTTCTTCTTGGTGAAAACCATCCTCAAAGAGACAATTGTACTTTCCTGCATCTAAGAACTTCACATTTCGTATCTTCAGGGTGACATTTCCATTTGTAATATCATCTCTCACCAGTTCTGTCCTCCCTTGGTAATTAGGGGCCTGGTCTCCAAAGTGATCATCTCCACCTTGATAGAGATGTACCACCCGAGTAGATTGCAACCAGACCACTTCCATGTGTTGTGCACTCTGAGGTGGGGACAGGTAACATGGTAATTCTACCTCTTCCCCAAGTGAGGCTTGGATAGGTTCTGCAGGTCCAATCACTGAAAATTGTCCTGTTTAATCAAGCAGGAAAATGATACAACGGGTCAGAGAAAAGAACAGCTGAAGATGGAAAAATATGCAAGGTTTATGCAAGAAATCTGTCAAGGACATAACACTAAAATAGGATTGGGAGAAAAAAGTAGAGAGTAAAAAAAAAAGTAGAGAGAAAAATGTTAAGACTAATGAACGGGACAGTATATCAGGACAATGAAAAGTCTATAGGAGGAAAGAGGAAAGTTGAGAAAATCTCACAGAGTCAAGGAGAGTATTAGGGAATGATCTGGTTGGGTATTAGAGTAGGATAGAATCTCTATCCTCAGCCCTCAGTGTTTAGAACTCTATTCTTAGCCACCAAGAGTCAAAAAGAAACAAATGCACTTACCTGAAGTCAATATTGGTTTCTTGAGAAGGAGGATGAAAGCAATCACAAAATTAGAAAGAAAGGAGCCTGAAAGATTGGGAATTTCCATTGTGCCTAAGAAGAACAAAGGAAAGGGGTCATGAGGAATCTGAGCATGTAATGTGATATGATGTAATGAGAAGGGCATGTGAATGCTCTGGTATAGAGGCAAGGAGATCAGCCACTCAGAATACAGCCAAACCCACCAGACAAGGCAAGAGATTAACTGAGAAGTAAAGCTAAAAAAATGATTCCACACTTATTCAGATGAGAATACTAGAAGTTGCCTATGAGAAGAGCATAATTTATGTAATTTTTATATTCATTAATACACATGTTTATTACTGCATTTTGAGCATTTATTGAGTATTGTTTATTAAACTATGTAACTTTTGGGTTATATTTCTAATATAGCAATCTGCTATTGATTGTAATCATTTTTATTTATATGTATGCTACTACTTAGTAATGAAAGTAGCAGCAGCAGCAGCAGCAGCAGCAGTAGTAGTAATAGTAGTAGTAACAATGACAACAATTAGTTTACATAACACTCTAAGGTTTGGAAAGTAGTTTACATAGATTGTCTCATTTGAGTCATAAAAACTGGATGAATGATAATTGTGAAAATATGTATAGAAGAAATGCACATATTTAATATTTTTGGATTACTTGTCATCTAGGAGAGGAAGAAAAGGGGAAAAGAAGGAAAAATACATTGGAACACAAGGTTTTGCAAAGGTGAATTTAAAAATTAAAAAAACTTTAATTAAAAAAATAAGAACTGGGTAAGGCAGGTGTTATATTTATGTTCATTTAGTGAGTGATAAAGAAATGAAGCGCAAAAGAGGGTGTCTTGCCCAGAGTCACAAAGCTAGCAAGAATTTGAAGCAGGATTTAAACTCAGAGACTTTTGAATCCAAATCCAGTGTTCACTATGCCATTAAACCTTTACTTTTTATTTTTATGTATAGATATATGGATAGAATTATTATGTATATTTTACATTTACAGAATTACAGAATAATTTACAGAATTATTATAGTAATCGAGATTTAATTATTTTAGCCATTCTTTGCTTCATTGTTTATGATTATTTAATGTGGGCTGTGGATATCCATGTTCTATTAAGCTTTCTATGGATTATATCTGCTTATAACTTAACTATCTTGTCACAATGCTTTAGTGTTATTCTATTGCATGTACTATTAATTCACATTGATTTTTCTTATGGGTTTTTGGCAGAACTGGAAGCATTCTAGGATGTCATGGAAATTACCCTTATTTAAATCATTAGTACTGTGTGTCTCCTGTAGTGTTATAGATGTCAAACATACACTGGCTGACTTTTTTCAAAGGGCAACATAAAAGTTTCATCCCAAGGGACCTCTATAGCCCCTTTTGCACTACGTCTATCTCTTTGATGAGTTTTTCATTCCCCTGTGAAAGAGAATTGTGTGATGCTGTCTATGTAGAGAGATGTGACTCTTGATTGGTGGAAAGACTTCTGAGAAAAAGAAGCAGAGAAAGATGTGAGCCAAAATTAGAAGACTAGTAATTGAAGACCCTCTGAAGCCTCTTGTGGGTAACTGACTAGTGGAAAAATCTGACACATACACAGATAATACAAAGTGAAGGAGGAAGGACAGTAAGGACATATGAGGGATGGAGAATAAAAAAGGCAAAGGGCTCTAAATTGGGAGAACAGAGGAGAGATATGGTCCTGAGATACAGAGCAGGCCAGTTGGGCTAAAGAGAGTAAAATGTATGGAGAATAAGAGGTTGTCAGACTAGAAAAGTATCTGACAGTGAAGGACAATTCAATGCCAGATAGAGGAGGTGACACTTTGGTTCCCACTCCATAGATCACTCAGAAATAACCTTCTAGCTCACTGGAGGTCACTTGTTTGGTGGACCTAGGAAATAAACTACAAGAAGCAGAAAAATCACCTCTATACTCTCTTAGAGAAAGAGCCACTCAGTATTTGCATGAATGTTTCCTGGGATGAGAGAATCTACTACCTACAGAGGCAATTTATTTTATCATGGAATAGTTCTAATTGTGAATAAATGTGTTCTATTCGTTGATTGAGCTGAAATCTACCTTTGTCTCTTTTCCCACTGCTCCTAGTTCTGACCCTCCTGGCTTGACACTAAGGATATTTTCTCATTTATTTCCTACATATGAGTCCTTCAAATTTTTGAGGATACCAATACCCCACCCCCTCACCAAAGTTTCCTTTTCTCTAGGTAAATTTTAATTCAACTCAATAAATATTTTGACATTCATTTTTATTTAAGAAGCAATTAGTTAGTGCTTATTACTTATCAGGTACAGTTCTAAGCTTGGGGATTACAAATGAAAAAAAAAAAAAAAAAAAAAAAAACAATTCCTGCCCTCACGGAGCTTTCATTCTATTTCTTAGCCCCTATTTCTTTAAGACTCCAGGTGGAAGTATTAGCCAAGTGTTTGCTGGCCTGGGGATAGGAAGACCAAATATTCTATTTCCTGAATCTGTGAATTCTTCACTTACCAATTATCCTCTGCATCCTTTTCAGCATGGCTATGGCCTTCCTGGAATATAGCACCCAGAACTAAAAATGATGTTTTAAACCTGGTCTGAGCCAAGTGGCTTACAATGATTCAATCCCTTTCCATCCTCTGGACACAATGCCTCTTAGTGTGACTGCATTCCCTTCCAACCACTCTATCATGTGCCTTTTCTCCTATGCGATCCTTTCTGGCTACTTTATTCTTTCAATGTTGTGATATTCAGGGGACTTTCTCTAGTCTACCCCTTCCATACACCCTATCTTCTCTATTCTACCACATTCATTCCACATCATTCAGGTTGCCCTGTCTGTGCCAGCCTGCAGGTATATCCTCTCCCTCTGCTCCCACACCAATCTTCAATATGAAAACCAGGATGACTAGTACTGTTGCTCACTGTTAAGGAGTATGAAAACCATTGTTTCTGTTTGATTCCTGGCATTAGACCTGACTGGAAGGGACCCTCATTCCCCAAGGAACAGGGATCCAGAAAGAGAAAGTCAGTATGACTTGAGATGGGGCAGAGGAAGAAAAAGCTTAAGGAAAGAAGCCAAACTTACCTCCTAACCTGAGCTGAGGAGAGGGACTATGCTGAGTATCTGAGGTTGCAGATTTTGTGTCTCTTTGTTGATTATCTTCACTCTGCAGAAAGATTTCGCCTAGATGCCATCTGTTCTGAGAGCCAGTCATGCATGATATAGGAAGCAAATCTCTTCACTTTTGTGTCCTCTGGTCACTCCCCATTGTCCTCCTCCTTTCCTCCAGGCAAGGCATGCCCAGACTCATTTGCTCTCAGAAAGGGAGATCCCCTAAAGCAGAGCCCACATCTCTCCACTTTCCACTCCACCTTCTGAACCTGCTCTACTCCTGTCCTTGGTCTCAGCATAATGTGATCCAGATCACTCCCACTCCAGCACCCAAACTCACACACACTCTCCTTCCAGACCTGTTCCTTTCCATTGTTGTATGTCATTTGTTCAAGAAATAACTTATTAATCTGTTAGTTCCTCTCTTTTTTTGTATCCCCAACCCTTAGCAGGGTTCCTGGAACATATTAGTTGCTGATTTTACTTCCCTAGTCTCCTGCTCCAACTATAACCTTATTTCCATTATAACGTGGTGCTCTCTAAACTTAGACTAAATATCATGAAGGAATTAAATAGACCATTCATGTATCAAACGAGGATTCTTTCCTTTATTTAGGCTGGAAGTATAATTTCATCTATTTAAGGAATGACTGGTATAGAAACTCATTCTGCTAATTCAATTACTTTAAAGTATAATTTAAGGCAAGGAGAGATTGAATGACTTATCCATGGTCATATAGCTGGTGTTTGTCAGAGGCAGGATTTTCTGAGCCCCAGGCTGGCCTCTTGGCCTCTACATCATACTGTCTCTTAGATCTTTTATCATTGGAAAGGATACTCCATCTCTCTCCCCCATGCACTAAAAGGTATTTTTCTTGTTACAGCTAAGTAACTGTTAGAGTGCTTAATCGTAGGATTTAGCCTGCCATTTGATGCCTCTATTTCCTTTTCTCTGGTTAATTGGAAGTTCCACTTAGTTCTAGGTCCAATGACAAAATGATCCACTTGCAAGTCACTGAATATTTAACATTATACATTTAAAAACATTTGATCTGATAATGAGGTTCTGAATATCTAGGTAGAGTTGACAGAGAAAGCCTGATGTACTGGTAAGATTACTCCCTGAAGCAAGCCAGGAAGGGCACTGATGAGGATCTTCTTAATCTTACAGTCCTACCCTCTGTAGAAGTCTTGGGTAACCCCGCCTTATTGTATCAGAATAAATCAGAAAGCCAAATTATGATGTCAAATTCCTGAGGTTAAATTTCTTTTTTTTTTTAATTTAATAGCCTTTTATTTACAGGATATATACATGGGTAACTTTACAGCATTAAAAATTGCCAAACCTCTTGTTCCAATTTTTCACCTCTTACCCCCCCCCCCCCCCCCCTAGATGGCAGGATGACCAGTACATGTTAAATACATTAAAATATAAATTAGATACACAATAAGTATACCTGACCAAAACGTTATTTTGCTGTAGAAAAAGAATCAGACTCTGAAATATTGTACAATTAGCTTGTGAAGGAAATCAAAAATGCAGGTGTGCATAAATATAGGGATTGGGAATTCAATGTAATGGTTTTTAGTCATCTCCCAGAGTTCTTTTTCTGGGCATAGCTGGTTCAGTTCATTACTGCTCCATTGGAAATGATTTGGTTGATCTGGTTGCTGAGGATGGCCTGGTCCATCAGAACTGGTCATCATATAGTATTGTTGTTGAAGTATATAATGATCTCCTGGTCCTGCTCATTTCACTCAGCATCAGTTCATGTAAGTCCTGAGGTTAAATTTCTCCTGTAACTCTGCCCATGACCTACCCATCTTTGCTGAATATTTTTTGGGTTAGACTAACATGGAATCCTACTTCATCATATCTTTCTTTCCATCTTCTCCCCCATGCCTCAAAATGTCTTTCTCCTTGTTATAGCTAACTAACTCTGTAGGGTACTAAATCCTCTTCAGGATTTAATTTGCCATTTATTAGAGAACTTGTCTTTTCCATTGTTAATTGTTAAAAACCCCTTTCCTTTCTAACAATATGCCCACCAAAATCTTTTCATATTTACCACTACTGATACTTATTTCGACTCATCATTTTGTCTGTAACCTCTTCTCATAAATAAATGTCCCTTTTGGTAAGAAGACCTGGTGAAGTTTTTCACAAGTGAATTGCTATTAAATCTCATCATTTGATGTCAATTGCTTACCTGAATCCCATCATTTGCTAGGCCTACATTAATCTCATCATTATGCAACAAGGATGCAGTAGCACTTGGCTCCTTTGGATGCAGTCCCTTCTGTCCCCAGAAATGCATCTGGTCAGTGTTATGCTAGACTATAGTGACTCACACGGTTTCAGTTGCCCACAAACACTGAAAGTCACTTGCTAACCACACATGGTTGGGAACTTTTGTGCCCCAAGATCAGGAAGCTATATCAGGGAAGCTGAGCCAATTCCTTCCTCCTCTACAAGTCTGAGAGGTAAACTATCCTATGTTCTTCTAATTTATTTATAATCTCATTCTTTATGCCTAGATCATAAACACATTTTGATCTTATCTTGGTATACGTTTCTGCCTAGTTTCTGCCATACTAATTTACAGTTTTCCCAGCAGTTTTTGTCAAATAGTGAATTCTTATCCCGAAAGTTAGGGTCTTTGGGTTTCTCAAACATGAGATTGCTAAAGTTATTGACTATTTTGTCCTGTGAACCTAACCTACTGCACTGAGCAACTATTTCTTAGCCAATATCAAATGGTTTTGGTGACTGCTGCTTTATAATATAGTTTTAGATCAGGTACAACTAGGCCACCTTCATTTGCATTTTTTTTTCATTAATTCCCTTGAAATTCTTGATTTTTGGTCTTCTAGATGAATTTTGTTATTTTTTCTAGGTCATTAAAATAGTTTCTAGAGAGTCTGATTAGCAGTATATAAATATATATACTGGTATGTAGTGTAACAGTAAATAAATAGATTAGTTCAGGTAGTATTGTCATCTTTATTATATTTGCTCCACCTATCCAAGAGTGCTCAATATTTTTCCAATTGTTTACATCTGACTTTATTTGTGTGGAAAGTGTTTTGTAGTTTTGCTCATATAGTTCCTGTTTTCCCTTGGCAGACAGATTAAGGGAAAAGTATTTAAAGTACAATATGAATCAGGAATGGGACAGGTAATTTATTCTTATTCCCAAAAAGAAATGCTTAATAGAAACAAATTATAATGTGCTTTAGCAATATGATTAAAGCAAAGTTCAGTAACATCAGTATACACATAATAGGCTGGTAGAGTGATGATGAAACCATATCAAAGCATAAGGCAGTTTGTGTTTTTGTTATCCAAGCCTTTCATTTGTGTTCAACTTTTCTGACTCCAATTGAGTTTTCTTGGCAGAAGTATTGGAGTCTTTCCTTCTCCAGCTCCTTTTATGAATAAGAAACTGAAGCAAGCAAGGTTAAGTGACTTGCTTAGGATCACACAGCTAGTAAAAGTCTGAGGTCAGATTTAAACTCACAAAGATGAATCTTCCTTACTGACAATCTATCCACTGTGCCACCTAGCTATTCTATAAAGCAGCTGACAATGAATTAAACAGGTACTTCACATTTTACTTCAGACATTCTCAAATTGAATACCAATTTTGGGTCAGATATCCTTCTGGTAATGTCTTCTCTGAGGCAGAAACAGTTCATTTAGACATCAAATTGCTCACTGAAACTCAGGAATTTCAAACCTTTGAATTCACAAGGTCCAAGCCAGTCCTTAACAAATCCAACAGGAGAAGCTTATACCAAAGTCAGGGCAGAATAAACACAAAAGAGGCAGAAGCGGCCATGTGATCATAATTGTATGGCAGCTGGGTGGAAAGCAAAATAATCACCCCTTCCCCAACCTGATTCTCCTATTACATTAAAAAGCCCTCAAGCTTCAAATTTAGAATGAAAAAGAGAGTCAAGGTTAGTATCTAGGATTTTTGTGCATTTGATGAGGTCTCATCTAGTCTCACCAGAAATCATCTACCATTGTGAATCATCACCCATGGCTAGATGCAGCACTGTTTCCAAGCTTCCAGTCACCTAGAAACAAAAATATTTACTGAGCATGTTACCTGATGGGACGTGGGGAATAAAAGTGGTTCTGTTCCATAAGTATTGACAAATGCTGGGGAAGTGACTAAAATAAATAGGAGGCACAAGCATGGGGTATAAATGTTGTCCAGAATAGTCAGGAAGAAGAGCTACAGAAGAGGAGGAAACATGACAATTGTTTAGAGTAAAATATTATCCTCAAATCTTTAGTCTCTCTCACTTCACATAGATAATCTGTAGATTTTAGGTAGAATTTGAAGAAAGTCAAGGGAGGCAGAAAGCTAAGGCGAGGAGAGAGAAAATTCCAGACATGGAGGACAGTCGATGGAAATGAGAAGTATTAGGAAATAAGCACTTCATTAGGAGATGTAGTGAATGGTGCAAGAACAGCCAGGAGGCCAGTATCCCAAGATTGCTGAGAACATGGAGGGGAGTAACATATAAGAAGATTGGAAAAGTAGCAAGTATTTAAATTAGGAAGGGCTTTCACAAACAGGGGGTTGTAAGTTTGATACTCAAAGTAATAGACAGCTACTAGAATTTTTTGAATTTGGTGACATACGTTCTAGAGTGGCATGGGAGGAGAACTTGAGGCACAGAGATATACTAGCAGGTATTTGAAAGATAAAGGTGTGAGGTGATAAGGGAGTAGAAATGTCAGAGAGAAGAGACCATATATGAGAGATATAACTAAGATAAAATTGAAAGGCCTTAGCAAGAGATTATATATGAGGGAGAGTGAGGAGTTAAGGATGACCCTTAGAGAGCTAGCCTGGATGTCTAGGAACCTCAAAGAAAGAGAGAAGGAAAAGGAAGGATTTGAGAGAAGATTATTGAATTGTTTTCAGTATATTGATCTTAAAATGTCTATAAGACATTGATATTGAAATATCTGATTGACTGTTGGAGATGCAAGACTTTAGGTGAGGAGAAAGGTCAGTACCAAACAAATAGGTAACAGAATTATAAGTTTAGAGATGATCATTGAATTCATGTGAGATGATTAAATCATTAAGTAAAGCAGTATAAAAGGAGAAAGGAAGGTCCACAATAGAATCCTATGCACACTCATGGATAGCAAACCTGACCTATATAAAGATACAGTGAAGGGTATTGATAAGATCTGAAAGAGGAGAACGAGGAAAAAGCAGTCTAGAGAAAATCTAGAGAAAGAGAGTATTAAGCAAAAGAAAGTGGCAAGTAAGTGTTACAGTGAATGGAGCATAGCGCCTGGAATCCGGAGGACTCATCTTAATGAGTTCAAATCTGGCCTCAGACACTTACTAGTTGTGTGACCCAGGGCTAGTCACTTAACTCTGTGTAAGTTTTCTCATCATTAAATATGAACTGGAGAAGGAAATGACAAATCGCTTTAGTATCTTGGCCAAGAAAATTCCAAAATGGGATTACCGAGACTTGGAACTGACGAACAGCAGTCAAAAGAAGACATCAAAAACATCAAGGGCTGCAGAGTAATCAAGAAGAATGAAGTCTGATAAAAGGTCATTAGATCTGGCAATTAAAAGATTGTCAGTGATTTTGAAGAGAGGAGTTTCATTTGAGTGAGGAGCTGAGAAGCTGAACTATAGGAAGTTAGGACAAATGAGAAGAAAGTAAGTTCCTATTGTATCTGCCATTTCAAGTAGTTTAGCTGCAAAAAGGAAGAGAGAAATGACAACAATGAGCTGAGATGGACAGATGACTTGGTAATTTTTTGGGGGGAATAGAGAAAACATTTATGTTTGTGGCAGAAAGGAATCAGCAAGCAGCTATGGAAAGACTGAAAATGGGAGAGTCAAATGATAAAATGGGAAATCTGGAGGAGAGAGAATGAAATGGGCTTGCCTTTGGCAAGAACAGAAACTTCTTTGTGTGAGACAGGAGTGAAGGAGGAGACTGTGGCAGGGGGCATCTGAATAGTGTAAAATGCAAAATAAGGGAGAATAGAGCTCTCTTAACTATTTTGAAAAAGGAGGTATCTCAGTTTTTTAATTAATTATAAGGCTAGGTTCTCAGCTGAGAGAGTGAGGGAATGCCACGGGAGACTTGTGAAGGGATGAATAGATTTGGAAGACCCACTGTGGTAAATGTGATAGTGAAACAATTAGGGAAGTTTAAAAGGATTGATTTGTAGCAGTGAGAGTCTGAGTTGAGTTGAGACCATATAACATAAATATAAAAGGGATTGTTGGAGATACATGACTTTAGGAGAGGAAAGAGGTCAGGATTAAACAAATAGATTAGAGAATTATCATTTTAGAGATGATCATTGAATTCATTTGAGATGATCTAATCATCTCAGTATAAAGGGAGTAAAACAGTATAAAGGGAGAAGGGAGGTCCACACTGATGACTGAACTGAGGGGATTAATGGATGAAGATGATGCTGAGAATGAAGAACAGACCAGAATAGAACTCGGGTTGCAAGGAGAAAGACCTAATATAAAATCCTCTGTTTGGCATTCATATCTTGCCAACCTCTTTCCATTCTGCTTATAGCTTATATCCTCCACCCCATGTGCTCTGTAACTCAATGACAGAAACCTGTTTTCCTTGAACAAGACAATCTATATCCCAGCTCCAAGGATTATCTTTGGCTTTCCTTGATGTCAGGAATTCTGTCTTCTTATCATATCTGTCTATCTTATCTTATCCAACTTTCCCAACCTCCTTCAAATGCCATCTAAAATTTCACTTTCTATGAAAACATCTTCTTCCTTCCTCTTTCTTCTAGTGACTTTTCTGTGCTGCTTACCTCCCATTTATCCTGTATATCACTTGCTTGTACATCATAGTTTGCATGACTTCCTCCTAGAATGTGAGCTTCCTGACAGCAAAGACTGTCTTTTCCATTCCTTGTATCCCCAGAGCTTAGCAGAATACCTGGCACATAGCAAGTGCTTAACAAATATTTACTTAGAGACTGACCACCATGAGCCATAAAATGTGACCCATGGAGGAGATGAGGGCATTTAGACAGTGAATGACTGAGAGGACTGGAACTGACTCTCAAGGACTTTAAGCTAATCAAGGACTGGGGAATCTGGAAGGGAAAGGTTGTCCTCAGCAACTAGCCTGGAAAGAGAAGACAGAGGGGTTTCATCTCCCATACACCCCCATGCCTAATTCCCACTACAACTCAGAGATCTGAACATGGCATCTACTTTCTTGATCTGACTAGGGAACAAGGGAAAGAAACCAACCTGTGTACTGGATCATGATTGACTCACCTCAGTGATTAGGCATCTGTTTGAGATGATGCATAGGGAAAAAGAGAGAGGGTTGAGGAAAGAATGGGGGGAAGAGAGGAGTGTGTAGAGGGAAAATAGCAAAAGGAGATACAAAAAGGAAGCAAAGAAGGAGAACAGGGGGGAGAGGGCAGGGATGAGAAGGGACAAAAAGCATAAGGAAATGGGAGGAAAGAATGGGAAAGAAGAGAGGCAGAATGACCTCTCTTTGACCTCCCTCTCCTTTCCTCTTCCCAGCCCAGTCTGTGGCAAGTTCACAGTCTTCCTCAGCCTATCCCCTCTTCCCAAGTCTCCCACTGACTTTCTTGTGGTGATTCTTCCCTTCCCTTTCATCCTTTTGAAGTCCTCCACCAAGCTAAACTCCACTCTTAACTGAGTACATGTTCCCTAGGTTCAACTTGGTTTCTTATCAGCTGCCTACGGGGATGTTCACCTGTAATTCAGTCAAATACAGGTCCTTTTCCTTAAATTATTTTATTGTCAGTTTAGGGGCCTGATAGGATCTGATGTGAGAAACATTCTCAGTTAAATATGGTCTCAAAAAACATGATTTCCGTAAAAAAAAAAAAAAAAAAACATTAAAATTACTAATATATAAACTCCCCCTTTAAATGTTCCATCTTGCCAAACTGATAGCTTCTTATAAAGAAACACTGTAAACCAAAAAGGACCCCTGAGCTGATGCTAAGAAGAAACAAGATGACCCTTCCCAGTTTTTCTGAGGAAAGAGGACAAAGACCATGTATTTCTGGCCCTTTGGCAGTTCTTGGGCTTATTAAATCCTCTTCCAATCCCTCCCTGGGCTTTAAATGTGGATTCTTATGCACCAGATTCTATTTGAATTAATGTAGACTTTAAAAGTTCTCAGTCCTTCAAACTTCAGGCAAATGTACAGAAGAGAGTGGGGGGGAGACCAACCTCAGGGCTACACTTTTCTGTGTGTACATTACATAAGGATACTATTTAGTTGATTTCCTCCCCAGTCCGCAAGGTGGTGCTTTTTAATTTTCAGTCTCTACTTTAGAGTCTCTGAATTTTCAAAGACATGAATTTCAGGTTCATCTCCAACCCTAAAGCTATGAAAATATAATACTCTAAAAATGGTAGAGTTCTCAGTTCTTAACTTATTTGTGCCTTGTCCAAATTTCCTTCCTCTCCCGTGCCCCCAAATCTCAAGGTCCTCCTTAGGCTCAAGGAAGTCACTTCCTTTACTTCCGACATATATACCAATAACTCACATCTTAATTTCTCACTGAACAATCACAGATCCATTGGAATACATTGTCTCTCTAGTTCTATATTGAATAACAGAAGTCTCCTAACAATCCACCTTTCCCAAGGGTTCCAAAGGGTCTATTAGAGAAACCAAGCAATATTATGGATGTTGAAAAGAAAGTTGAAGTCCTTAACAGAACCACAGACTGAACTGCTACAAAAGAGAGAATTATTGAGTATTACAGTTGAAAATAGTCTTAGAGAATGCTTGTACAATTCTCTTATTTTATACTTAATATTCCACTGTCCTTGATGACAGGATTTCTTATATAAAAATCTTTACAAATCTTTTCCATTTATATTTCTTCATTACTCTCTGGTCACTTTGAATCTCTTAAAATCACCCACATACTTGTAATTGATTAAAACCCTCAGTTATTTTTCACCAAATGTTGGTTATCCTTATTTTTCCTATCTTGTACTTGTGGATTTGACTTACAAGTCAAATTTAAGCCTGTTTAAGGGATTGAGGTAAGAGGGCAGGAGGACATGAGGCTTGAATTATGATTGGAATATCCTTGAATAAGAGAAATAATGCAGAGATGCAAGAGAGAGCTTTTCCTCACTTCACATGGATCTGAGGATGGAAACTTCCCATGGAAGTTCCTCAAGCTCTAGAGCACTAGTTCTTTGGCTAACAGATATATTGAGACACTAGGTGGAGCTATCAAGAGAAAGATGTTGGAGGTAATGAATGCACAGAAGTAGAGAGAAAGATCATGGATCCATCTACTTCAGTGCTTTGGACATGCTCTCCCCTCTCCCACTGTGCACTTTGACCCCATTTGCTCCTTTGTAATTAAAGAGTTGTAATCTCTCCCTTCCAAGGTCAAGTGCTATCCAGAGAAGGAGCTAGGATGTGGGTCAAACTAGATAACTACAGCTATCCTCTTAGAAAGTACCCTGAGGAATCCACAGCCAGAAGCAACAGAGATATCATTTGAAATAGAGCCAGTGAGCTGCTCTTCAGATCTTTGAAAAAGAAAAAGAGGAGACTAGAGTCAGTATAAGACTAAGAGGCTTCACCAGCAGGAAGTCCTGTGCAGATCTGAATCTGTGAATTTGGACTGAGAATTAGAAGGAGTCACAGGGGCCATCTTTTCACTTTTTCATCTTTCAAATTAAGTCTGAGGCCCAGAGGAGCTAAGTGACTTCCTTGCCCAATGACATAGAGAAGTAAGATTTGATCTCAATTCTGTGTATTCCAAAGTCATGCTATTGAAAAACTGTAGATGACATACCTGTCAAATTGGCTAGGATGGCAGGAAAAGATAACGCTGAATGTTGGAGGGGGTATGGGAAAACTGGGACACTGATACATTGTTGGTGGAATTGTGACTACATCCAGCCATTTTGGAGAGTGATTTGAAACTGTGCTCAAAAAGTTATCAAACTGTTCATACCCTTTGATCCAGCAGTGTTACTACTGGGCTTATATCCCAAAGAGATCATAAAGAAGGGAAAGGGACCTGTATATACACAAATGTTTGTGACAGCCCTGTTTGTAGTGGCCAGAAACTGGAAACTGAGTGGATGCCCATCAATTGGAGAATGGCTGAATAAATTGTGGTATATGAATGTTATGGAATATTATTGTTCTGTAAGAAATGACCAGCAGGATGATTTCAGAAAGGCCTGGAGAGACTTACATGAACTGATGCTGAGTGAAATGAGCAGGACCAGGAGATCATTATATACTTCAACAACAATACTATATGATGATCATTTCTGGTGGACATGGCTCTCTTCAACAATGAGATGAACCAAATCAGTTCCAATAGAGCAGTAATGAATAGAACCAGCTACACCCAGCGAAAGAACTCTGGAAAATGAGTGTGAACCACTACATAACATTTCCAATCCCTCTGTTTTTGTCTGCCTGCATTTTTTATTTCTTTCACAGATTAATTTTACATTATTTCAAAGTCCGATTCTTCTTGTGCAGCAAAATAACTGTTTGAACATGTATACTAATATTGTATTTAATTTATACTTTGACATAGGGAAGGGGCGGGGGAAAGAAGGAGAAAAATTGGAACCAAGGGTTTGGCAATTGTCAATGCTGAAAAATTATCCATGCATATATCTTGTAAATAAAAAGCTATAATAAAAAAAAGAAAAATTGTAGATGTAATCCTTGCCTGAAAGAGATTTCTGCTTTAGATTGAAAATGTCTTCTTCCTACATCTGGAAGAGCTTTAGAAGACAAAGAGAGATGAAAACTCTGTGGACAGCTGGGCTTTAGGGACAGTTTGGTAACATTCTGACTACAAGCTGCCATGTAAATGCTCCACATTTGGGTAGGATTTTTAACAAGATTTTAAAGCACTCTTTATTGTGGGAGATTTTTGGTTCATCTGTCTAAAATTTGCTCTGAGTATTCACAAATACTGACACAAAACCAAGATTTGGTGGCATATTGAATAGAATGGCAGGCAATTGGGAAGATCTGACTTCAAATCCTGCCTCAGACCCTTGCCATAGGTGTATTCCTCTGCAAACAACCAACAACCCAACTTTGGTGAGCCCTATTTTCCTGTTCTGTATAATGGGAATAATAAAACATCAACTTCACAAAGTTATTTTGAGGATCAAAAAACATACTATACACAAGATAGGGATGACCTGTCAAAGAGCAGAAAGGTCCAGTAATGCTAGGGCATTTACTGGGTTTATAAAAGTCAATAAGTGATGCAGACCTCTGTTCAGGGTAGAAATTATCTGAATGAGCTCTTTGTCTTGTTTAGAACAGTTCCTCGGAGGTGTCAGGGAATTCTCCTAATGGGGGAAGGAAAAAGCCTCTACTTCCAAAGCTCTCCTTTTTGACAAAACCTATGTGACACAGTGGGAAAATTGCCAGGTACCCAGGAACTAAATATGAGATGGGGCTGGGAAAGAGCCCTCTTGGGAACCTGAACAGATTTTAGGGCAGGATGTAGGCCTAACCTTACTTCACTTTCCCCTTTCCAACTTTCCTCAGTAAATATTCCCATAGAATTCTAAACTCAATCAATTCTTCACTAAAGAGTTTTTGCTTTGTGCAATTACCTTCTAGTAGCAAAACCTCATTTCCAAAAAGCATAATTCATAAAAAGAAGAGATGCAATGCCTCTTTTCTATTTTTGTTTCTCAAAGCGTAGTGGGTAGTAGTAGAGAGCACTACTCAGGCTATAGCTGGCTAGAAAGGCAATAATCTCAGAAAGTTCAGTGCACAGCAGGAGGTTTCAGCACATTTCCAATCAGCACAGTCTCTGAAGAGTGCTCTCAGCTGATCCATGTTTTCTCTAGCCAATCAGCAAAATTATGCTGCTCTTCCGATCAATAAAGTCCTGCCAAAACAAAGAAGGAATTTTCCCATCATCTCTCACCTTCTCCTATAAGCTGGAAGGAGTTTAAGGAAGCTCCTCTCTCTGTCTTCTATTTCTTCTGTCCCTGGCTTCTTGTGTTTCCTCCCTCACTCAGTTTACTCTCCTGCTTCTTTCTCTAGGTGAATCTCTACCTATAGCAAATTCTCACTTCTTCTGAAGTAGTGATTTAAGTCTAACATGGGGTGTGAAAATCAAAAAATGTACCTCTATCAGAAATGTCAGGAATTTCCAAAATCCCCAGAGAATTTTCCATAATTTATAAGTATCAATATCTAATACTCAAAAACAAGTCACATATAAATGAGTTGATGGATCACAATATCCTGCTGCTACTGTTACCTCAGTCAATGCTCTATCTTCAAACAAGACTTCTCATTATATTCATCTGAAAATTCCTTATATGGTCCTCAAAAATCTATGTCTCTCCTGAACATTTTTTCTGAAAAGTTTTCTTCCAACTTGATTTTTATCATTCTTCTTCACCTAAGTGTTCTTTTCCTGTCTTTTCAGCATTCAAATGTCTTCATATGAAATGGATAATACCTTGCAATAAGGTAATAAGGAGCTGGAAAAAACCGTAGGTGTCATCTCCTCCAGAGCTTTCAAACATATGGTCCATAACATTCCCCAGTACACCTTAACCAGATTTCAGTCATACTCACAGCAGGGTAGTTCACAGAGAAGGCAAAGATCATGAGGGCAGGTACCTATGATTGATTTTTCATCTGTTATAACACAAGAATGGAGATGTTAGGCAGGACTAGGGATGCACTGGGTCAAATCACACATGCAAGGGGCACTCAGGCCCCTTTGTTCTGTACCTCACTATGGTGTTGGGTTAGATTCAGGTTTGTGCAAATTAGCCTCTAGTGAAAGAAGGCTTACTATATTTCATCTCACATTCACTGACTCACTAACAAACCTTTACCATGAGGATAATTATAAATGACATTATTTCTTACAAATATTATGCTAATTAAAAGGCAAGATAACAGAAATGCAAGATCCAGTATGAATCAGGAATGGGGCAGGAAGTTTATTCCTTTTCAAAAAGAGGAATGCTAAGTATAAACAAAATTTTAATATGTATTGATTGAACTATTAAAACAGAATCTAGTAATTTATTACTGGTACAGTAGGATGAGAAGCTAAAATTTATTTTTGAGTTGAATTTCTTTTTTAATATTTTCCCCAAATACACATAAAGACAATTTTAACATTCATTTTTCTTATTAATTTAATATTACATTTCCCCAATTACATATAAAAACAATTTTAACTTTTTTTTTTTACCTCAAAATTCTTTCCCTTCCCAATCTTCACTCACTGGGAAGGCAAGCAATTTGACAAAGGTTATACATGTATAGTCTTGTAAAACAAATTTCCAAATAAGTCATGCTATGAAAGAAAACACAAACAAAATAAGACCCAAGAAAAATAAAGTAAAGAAAAAGTATCTTTTATCTGAATTCAGGCTTCACTAGTTTTTTCTCTGGAGATGGAAAGCAGTTTTGATCATGTCTTTCAGAATTGTCTGAGATCATTGAATTACTGAGAATATCTTAGTTATTCACAATTGATCATCATAAAATATCCTTGTTACTGTGTATAATGATCTCCTGGTTCTGCTTACTTCATTTTTCATCAGCTCATGTAAGTCTTTTCAGGTTTTTCTGAGGGCATCCTACTCATCATTTCTTATAGCACAATAGTATTCCATCACAATCATATAAAATAACTTTTTCAGTCATTCCCCAATTGATGGGCATTCCCACAATTTCCTATTCTTTGCCACCACAAAAAGAACTGATATAAATATTTTTGTACATATACTTTTCTTTGTTTTTGTTGGATTTTTATTTAATCTCTTCAGGATACAGTCCTAATAGTGGTTTTGCTTTGTCAAAGGGTATGCATGGTTTTATAGTCCTTGGGGCTTAGTTCCAAAATTGCTCTCCAGAATAGTTGGAACAGTTCACAATTCCAACAACAGAGCATTATTGTTTTAACTTTCCCATATCTCCTCCTACATTTTTCAATTTCCTTTTCGATAATATTACACAACCTAATAGGTATATTGTAGTACTTCAGAATTGTTTTAATTTCCCTTTCTTTGATCAACTCATGTGGAGCATTTTTTTTTCATATGATTATAGATATCTTCAATTACATTATCTGAAAATTGCTTGTCCATAGCCTTTGTCCATTTATCAATTGAGGGACAGCTCTTATTTCTATCAATTTAGCTAAGTTTTCTATATATTTGAGAAATGATGTCTTTAGAAGTATCTTGCTGTAAATTTTTTCACAGTAATTATTACCAATTATGTATTTCCCTCCATTCTACTTTCCCCCATTTATTCTATTCTTCCTCTTTTCACCTTGTCCATTCTCAAAAGTGTTTTGCTTCTGACTTTTAGCTTCTCCAATCTGCCCTCACTTCTATCAGTCCCCCCATTCTCTTATTCCTTCTCTCCACTACTTTCCTTTATGGTAAGATGGATTACCAGGAACAACTGAATGTGTATTTTATTTCCTCTTAGAGACAATTTCAACAAGATTAAGGTTCATGGAATCCCTCAGCTCCTTCCCCTATCTTTCCCTCCACAGTAAAATCTCTTTTGGGTGTCATTTATGTCAGAAAATTTCCCTATTTTGCTTCTCCTTTCCCCCTTCTCCCAGTGTATTCTTCTTTCTAACCCCTTAATTTTATTGCCTTTGATAAGTATTCCATCAAGTTCAGCTCAACTGTGCTTTCTGTTAATGATTACTCTTTCTAACTATCTTAATAATGAGAAAGGTTTTAAGAATTTCAACTATCAATTTCCCATGTAGGAATGTAAACACTTTAATGTTATCAAATTCCTAATGATTTCTCTCTCCTCTTTACCTTTTATAGTTCTTTTGAGTCTTGTATTTGAAAGACAAATTTTCTATTCACTGTTTTCCTGGGTAAGTGATCTTTTTTGTCCTTCAGAGCATGATATTTCAAGACCTCTGAATTTCTTAATGTAGAAATTGTGACATCTTGTATTATCATTACTCTAATTCCACAATACTTGACTACTGGCAATATTTTCTCTTTGATCTGAGAACTTTGGAATGTGGCTATTATATACCTTATCAGTTTTTTGGGGGGATTTCTTTCAGGAGATGATAGCTGGACCATTTCCATTTCTATCTTTCCCTCAGATCCTAGAATATCACAGCAGTTTTCCTTGATAATTCCTTGAAAGATGATATCCATGCCCTTTTTTGTATATCATGGTTTTCAGGTATTCAATAATTCTTAAATTGTCTCTCCTAGATCTATTTTCCAGGTCTATTGTTTTTCTAATGACATATTTCACATTTTATTATATTTTTCATTCTTTTGACATTTTCTGTTTTTTGATGTGTCATAAAGTCACTAACATCCACTTGCCCAATTCTAAATTTTTAAAAAATTATTTTCCTAATGGAGCTTTTGTACCTTCTCTTCATTTGGCCAATTCAGCTTTTTAAGGAGTCCTTCTCTTCAGTGAATTTTATACCTTTTTCTAACTGGCCAATCCTATTTTTTAAGGCATTGTTCTCTTCATTAGATTTTTGTACTTCTTTTACCATTTGACATATTCTGGTTTTTAAGATCTTCTTCAGTGGGCTGTGTGTGTGTGTGTGTGTGTGTGTGTGATATCACGGCATCTCCAGTGATCTTTACGGCATTAGGTAGTTTTTAATTTGGGGGTGGTTTATCAACAGGGAGGAGCCTGGGGGCCGCCATTAAAACTGCAGACTTATATAACAAGATTCAACAACGTTTCAACCAGACATCAACTGAAAATGAACACAGGGCACGAGCTTATTTCCAAATGATGATATTTAATGAATGATGATTAAACATAATATTAATTGAATGAATTAAGCCTTTAAATGGGCTCTAAAGTATATATTATGTTGAATTGCAAATTCAAAAAAGTAGCTTAAGTGCTGCCAAGGCTTGTTAGAGAGCTTAGCTTAATTAAAGTGCTCAATTTGGGTTTGAATGATGCAAGGTAAAGTCTTGTAGTTCTTAGTTATGAGAGTGTAATGAACATGGAGGTTAGGGGAAGTAATAGGGCTGAGATAATTGTAGTTGTTGGAATTAGTGTAGTAGGTTGTATTGAGTTATTGTATCATTGTATTTTGGAGTTGTTAGTAGATGGGAATATGGTAAGGCTGGATGCATAAATAATTCGTATATAGAAAAACAGATTTAGTAAGGTTGAAAGGGCTATTGTTGTGGCTATTATAATGTTGCCATTGGTAATTAGTTCTTGTAGGATGAGTCATTTGGGTTTAAAGCCAGTGAGAGGCTGTAGGCCCCCTAGGGAGAGGAGTGTGAGGAAGATGATGATGGTTGTTGGTGCTGATTTATTTCATAGGCCACCTAGAGATTTGATTTTGGTGGTGTTTGAGAGGTTGAGAGTTAGAAATGTGGTTAGAGGGGAGAGGGAGGGGGAGGGAGAGGGAGGGAGAGAGAGAGAGAGAGAGAGAGAGAGAGAGAGAGAGAGAGAGAGAGAGAATGAATGAGTGTGTGTCTCCTTTATCAAGTTGTTCACTCTTCATGATTTTCTTGCATCACTCATTTCTCTTCCCAATTTTTTTCTACACCCTTACTTGATTTTAATTTTTTTAACTCTTCCATTGATGTGGGGACAATTTGTATTTTTCTATGGGGCTTTGCACATATAAGTCCATGAAAATTCCAACATGGGAAACGTAATTGAAGATCAGGAAAGAATAAACAGAAAAAAGGCAGAGTTAGCCATGTGATTAGGGAGGCTAGGTGGGAAATAGTAATTACTTCTTCCCATTTTGACTCTCTCAGTACAATATGAAATAGTCCTCATGCTTTAAAACTAGAATTGAATAAAATCAGAGCGATCATTAGGCTCTTGTTCATCTGTTGAGTGATAATCTCTTCTGACTCAATAGTCAAAGAACTCCTGTCCTCATTTGCCAGTGTGAGTCCTTCAGTTTCGAATCATCCATAGCTTTTTGCAACAGAGAGAGCAAAACTTCCATCTGGTCCCCTAGAAACAAGAATAATTAATGAAGATGCTACATGATGGGAAGTGAGAATTAACAGGACCTTATTTGCCTATTGACTATTGTTGCAGAAATGATTGAAATAAATGGGGAGCACAAATCTGGATGGAAGTTATCTAGAGTGGAGAGGAAGAAAGGGTGTTAGGAACAGAAAACAGGACAGATTGCAACCTGCAGGTGAGTGAATCTGATGGGTCTCACATACTCCTTCATACATTGCTTCTCTATATTTCAGACAAACTGGACTATCACCTACTCTCTAAACTTGATATTGCCTCTCTCATGGCCAAAATTTTACTCAATCTGTCGCCTGTGGCAAGAATGCATCCTTTTCTCCTCTATGGCTCTCATAATATTTGTCTATTTTTAAAGCTCAGTTCGAGTATCAGTATTCTGTGTGACACCTCTCTGATCCTCTGTAGTGCTTAATGTTCTCCCTCTCAAACTGCCTTTTATCTGTGTGATAGCAGAATGGGTCAAAGCATTCTGCCTTTCTTGACATAAATGAAGTCATATTAGAATATGTCCCTATTTTGGTATAAATGAGTAGTTACAATCAACTCCTGCTTTTTTTTTCTTTCTTGACCCCAAGTCTTTGGCAAGATCAACAAAGAAACAGAATCTGACTTTCTTTGGGTGCCTGAAGTCAACAAAGACCAGAATATTAGGAAATCTACCTCTTCCCTGAAAGACAATAAACTGTCTCCAAGGCTTGTGGCTGGCTATATTTTAGGAAAATCATTTTATCAACTGAGTGAAGGATGGACTTCAGTGGGGAAAGAGTTATAGGAGGCTAATCAGCAAGCAATTGCAATAGTCCTGTTGTGAGATAATCAGAGCCTGTTTCAAAAGAGTGGTGCTGACAGTGAAGATAAGAAATTATATAGGACAGATGTTATGAATGTAAAATAGACAAGTATTAGCAATAAATCAGATATGCTAATGGTTAGAGGAATGAGAGGAAAAAAATGAGATGAGGATGACACTTAGTTTGTGAGTTTGGGAGACTAGGAAGATGGTGGTATCTTCCACAGTAATAGGAAAGTTAGAAAGAAGGAAAGATTTGGGGGCAAAGATAGTCAAATTTTGGACATGTTGAGATTAAAATGTCTATATAACATACACATTTCAGATGTCCAAAACACAAGTGGAGGTGAGAAACGGGATAAACAAGTTAAGGCTGAATAATCAGATTTGAAAATCACTAACATAGAAATGATAATTGAATTCATAGGATCTGATGACATCATCAAATGCAATAGTAAAGAGGAAGGAGAAAAAGTGAAGGGCCTAGAACAGACCCCTGTGAAATATACATAGTCACTGGGTATGATCTGAAAGAAGATTCAGCAAATGGGAACTGATAAGGAATGTTCTAATAGATAAGAGGAGAACCAGGAAAATGTGCCCTAAAAATGAAGAAAAAATAGAATATCAAATAGAAGAAAGTGAGTGATAGCCTCAAAAGTTTCAGAGAGGTAAAGAAAGATAAGGATTGAAAAAAATTGGATTTATCAATTAAAAGAACATTAGTAAGCTTTAGAATAAGCATTCCAGTTGAATCATAAAATCAGAATCCATATTATAGAAATAAGAGAATGAAAGGAAAAGATGTGGAGACATTTCTTGTAAGTGACCTTTTCAAGGGTTTTAAAGACAAAAGGAAGGAAAAATATGGAACAGTTACTAATGGGGATAAATAGATCAAATGAGAATTGTTTAAATGAGCATGCTTATAGGCCATAGGGAAGTAGCCAATAGACAGGAAAAAATTGGAGATAAGTGAGAAAATGATGATCAGAGGAGGTAATGCACTGGATGAGACAGGATGGAATGGGAGCAATCACATGTGCATGAAGAAGGTTTGGCTTTGGCAAAGAGAAGGCCACTTTAGTATATGAGATAGGGGTTAAGGAAGAGATAGTAGCAAAAAGCATGTGAATGAGTTGATAAGGAGGAAAGGAGAATGGGAAGAAAAGCAGAGTGGTCTCTCTTGACTTCCCTCTATTGTTCTCTTCCCAGCCTAGTCTGAGGCAGTCCAGGACCTTCCTCAACCTGTCTCATACTTCCAAGCCTCCCACCAAGCCTATTGTTATGAATCTCCCCTTCCCTTTCAAACTCTTTCACTCCTGAACCACCTTCAACTCAGAATTAATATCTCTTGGTTAGTCCCTTACTAGATGATTACAAAGATAACTGCCTCTCATTGCATGAAATGCAGACTCTGCCTGAAATTACCTGATTGTCAGCTCCTGGCTCTGACTGGGTGTTGTGATGATGCCATTGTTGACAGACATATTTTACTTGAAGTACAAAGGGAATGATATTTGTCAGTGTCAGCAAAAAGATTACTATCGCAAATTTCCATTCTTTCCCAAGTGAAGTTTCATCAAAAATAAATCCTGCATATGAAAAAGGATCTATGAGCTCATGTTGAAGAGAAACCAGATAAATATTTCTAGTTCTCCTGTGGAAGAATGGCTGGGACTATCCATTTCTGATCCCTTAATAGCCCTGGACCCTCAAACCTTTTCAAATGGACTACAAATGTGCCTTATGTACCACACTCTATTTTAGTTAATCCATACTCAGAAGGGTCCCAAGTCTCTATACTTTAAGTATTGACATAGAAGAGGACAAGGGAGACCTAGCACTCAAGCTTACATAAGAACTGGTCACATTTAAGGGGTCAAAACTGCTTGGAGATCAGGAGACATGGATCCATTTTGTTAAAAGAGAAAGTGAAAACTCACACTGGATTATAAAGAAAATGGACTACACTCAGAATTTAGGCAAAATTCAGAATGATGGTTGCCTATGGATTGGAAAGAGATTAGAGCAATGTGGACATTAGGACACAATTACAGGTAAGGGTAGTACATGGACTGAGGGGTACACAGGTAAAAAATACTCAAGGTTGAGGCCTGATAAGTAAATACATATCAAGATACTATACAGAAACACATTTACTACACTGAATAAAGAGAGGTAAGGTTTGTACAGTGCTTGAAAGACACTCAGATTCTAGGCTGCTTAGGAATTTTATTATTATCTCATGATTCTTTCACATTGCTGCCCACCTATCCCTGCTTACCTCTGCATCTGTGCCGTATCCACATGTAATAAAGAGCCATTTCAACTTCCAATGAAGTAATCACAATCAGAATCCCACCAATCTCCCCCATCCAAGGACTTGACCTGTGAAAATATACTGCCAGAAACCCCCAATCTTGAGAGGATGATTCTGATCTTGTTTTCTCTGCTGCCCCCTCCCCATAGCAAGGATCACATATGATATGGTAGCTCACATAGATATAGTATCTTTAGCAGCTTACCACACCTAGGATAATAAATGAATAACAGTCCCTGAAGTACTTCATATATGCGTGATCTAGTCACTTTTACATTGTGCCCTCTGTAATTCTCACTCCTTGATAACAAACATTCCTTAGTTTTAAACTTTTTTCCTGCTTCTTACACCTTAATTAATTAACAAAAATTGTTTTAATTTTAGACCTTTCTTTGTCTTATTCCTTCCGTTTTCTGGCACTCAATGAGACTTGGTTGAGCCTCAGGAATACTTCATCCTTTGGATGTCCTTTCCAATATTTCTTGTATCTTCCCTCATATTCCCCAACACACTGGTCTTTGAGAGAAACTAAGAAACCCGTTCACTTTCATTGCCCCTTCCAGACTCCAGCTCTGTTACTATCACTCAGTAATCCTGTCTTTGAAGCTCACTCTATAAATGTAGAATCTAATAAGTTGTCTTTCCTACTGAATTCCTTTCTTTCTCAGTGAGAAAGTATCTTAATCTTTCTGTAACTTTTCTTTCTGTATTTCTTTCTGTAACTTTTGTCATACTGATATCTGTGTTAGTATTCCTCCAAACAAATTAGCTTCTCAGTTTCCTAATCTCCATATGCCTCATGACTTATTCCTCCCCTCCAACTTAGTCAGAGAAAGGTCACATAGTCATACCCTGGTCTTTCCCATGGCCTATAAATTGCTATTCATGCTATCTTTCTCTATGCCTCATTTCTTCTAAGTCATATCTTTTTCTTCAACATGACCTCCAAACTTTTTACTCCTTAATACTTTTGTATACCATTACCCTGACATGAGTCCAATTTTCATTATTCCTAATAATGACTTTATCTTAACCAGCTAAATGTTAAATTGTTGTTTTGTTCTCAAAATAAAATTCTCTTTCAAACTTCCTCTCAATAATGTTACTATAGTCTAGCTACACAGATTCAAGATTATAAAGTAATCCATTGCCAAATCTTGTTAATTTAATTTTTAATATGCCTCAAATTATAAGTCTCCTCTGCTCACATGACTTTCATATATAGGACTCAGTCAAGTCTTGTTTGGATTATTATAATGATTTCTCCATTGGTCTTATTTCAAATCTTTCCCCCCTCTAAGCTACCAAAGTGATTTTGCTAAAGCAGAAGTCTAACTGTGTTTCTCTTCTGACAAAAAACTCCAGCGACTCCTATTGCCTCTAGGTTCAAATATAAACTCTTTTGTCTGGCCTTTTAGACACCTGTACATCCTGACCCCCATATTCTATATGACTTCTCTTTGAACCTTATAAAGTATAACACAGTCACATTCCTGCTATTCTATCCAGTCCATTTTCCAACTCTATGCCTTTATACAGGCTGCAACTTTTGGCTGCAATGCATTTCTTCTGAAATTTTGCCTCTTAGAATCTCTAGTTATTGTTGTTTTTTTTTTTTTTTTCAAATATCAATTCAATTGCCAGATGACATCTAACAGATGCTGGTACCTCCCCTAATTATCTTGTTTTTATTTATTTAGATTTATAGATGCTTTTTGTCTCCTCTACTAGGATGTAAGTTCTTTAAGGGCAAGGATTTTCCCCTTTTTATATTCTTTGTTAATGTGCCTTGTATACAATGGTACTTGATAAATACTTCTTTCTTGCTTCTAAATCAATACTTCTTATTGATTTAAGTATGATAAATTTAAGCTAAACTGTACTAGTCTCTGTCTTTCCTCCTCTTTTTGTCACCTCCCCTCTCCTTGTTTCCTCCCAAGATAAGAATTACTTCTAGCTTATCCTCATTTCTATCTAAGTCCATTCTTCCTTCAAGATCCATCTCAGGGGTGACATCCTCATTGAAAAATTTCTTGACCCCTTCTTATCACCAAGTAAAAGTGATTTCTCCCTCTTCCAATTTCTTACAGTATATTATACAGATCTTTCTTTGTACTTATCTCAGTTTTATATGCATGTCTCACTCTCAAAGATTTTTGAAAAGGTAAAGCAGCTCTTTAAAATCCTGGTAAATTTAAGCTTTTTTTAAATGTTTGAAAAGTCAAAGATGGCATCTTACCAAGGGACAGAAATGGAGACAGAGGGAGAAGAAGGAAATGGGATTTTTGTAATCTTCAAAAGCCTAGAACATGATTTTTGTAGGGTAAGTTGACCAACATATGATGAAGGAATGGTTGGAGAAAGAAGGCCATGGATAGGAGGGACTAGTTCTTCTCAGAGATCCCCAGAAGAATGTAGAGGAGAGGATTGGATGGGAAATAGGATTCATGTGGTCACATAACTACAAAGGTAGTTGGAAGGAGCAGGGTTCCATGGGTAGATATTGAAGAACATAGAACATAAAGTATCCTGAGGAAATGATAGATAACTCTTGGCAAATGAAGAGTGACTAAGTAAAAGTCACACTCCCACAACTCTGGGTTCAGAATCCTTGTCCTCTCTCTAACCAGATATGCCTAAAAAGCCAAATAGGAAGCCCTTGCCCCAGTTTCCCCTCATAGTTACCTCGGTATCGTAGCATCAAAAATAAAAAGATTGTATATAAGGTAAACCAAAACATGGTGAGTAACAAAAAGTATATTGGTGGCAAAGTCTGTGACTCAGTTTCTTCACCTAAAATACAATTGAATATATGTGTTAGAACCAGAGTAGTAATGCACCAATCCTTACACTTTCTTCCCTTCCTATCTCCCACTCTCAAACCCCAGCAGAGCAAAGAGCAAAGCCATATCTAGGGCCAAATTCTGGGCCTTTCTGGCCTCTGCTGCTCCCTGCTGAGCAGTTTTATAACCCACAATATATCTCCTTCCCCTTCCACCAATAATATTGCCATGCCTATATCCTCATTTTCCAATCTCAGCTCAGGTTACATCACCTGGTTTTAGCCCCACCTGTTTATGAGATACATCATCAAACTGCTCTGATTATATCAGGAAATATAAATAGGAATAGGAGCCAGTTTGTGTACTTTGGGATGGATGTTACATTCACAGGATTTCTGACTTGGAAGGCAATGCAGAGACCTGTCTAGTCAACACATATTTTAATAAAAATCTCACCTAAGATTTTCCATACAAGAGGTCTTCCAGCTTTGTTTAAAGTCTCACAGGAAGAGGTAGTCAATTAATTCTTACAGGAGTCCTCTTCATTTTGGTATTACTGTAATTGCTAGGTAATTTTTTATACAACAGGCTTAAACTTGCTCTTCTGAATTTGATGGGCAAAAAGGATCAGCTATTGTGAAATCCACTTTTTGTGGACCTCTTGAGTGAGAAGAGGGACCTTGAATTGTCTTTCACACAGAGCTAGCCTTACACTGAGAAGATATGATCATGTCATTACTTCTGCATCTAGTGTAAGCATTTTTCTACTTTCAGGTAAAAAATCTTCAAGATGGCAATCAAAACGTACCATTAGAGCATCTTGGGGGTAGAGTTCTTGCAAGGACTTGCCAGCAGCCAGAAAGAGAAAAGCAAAGCCTCAAGAACTTAGTGCAGTTCTTTAGCAAACTCAGCCATTTCTAGGTTAAGCCGTATCTGGAAGTCAAGGTAAAAACTTTCATGGGTTTGAGCCTACTTTCCCTACAATCCCCAAGGACTAGAGTGGTATAGGAAAGAGTGTGCCACAAAGAGGAAATATTTGTAATTCTGTTTATGGTAAAAGGATTTGTAATCCTTTGTAAAAGATAGTTGATGTTAATGTATTAAATAGAACTGGAGTGCTAATCACTGGAAGAAACACAATGAGATGGTGGCTTTGAAAGCACTAGAGAAGGATCACGCCACTCTTTCTCAAATGCACCTTAGTCTCTTAAAAGGAAATGTAGCCAGCCTCATTCTGGAAGATTATGATGAGAAAATTGCTACATATTTATCATAAAATCATAGAATTAAACCTAAATCCTCTCCTATTACAAATGATGAAATGTATAGAAAAGTAAAATAATTTATCCAGATTTACACAGATAGCAAAAACGGAAAAATGCATTAGAATTGTTCCACTTGTGCCTTCAGTTCAGAATTAGTAACAATGGGTGAAAACGTCCAAAAAAAAATGATTTAAGCTTGATGTCAGAAAAAAAAATCTTGTTCATTAATTTTTTTGTGCCTGAAGCAATTGGAATTAAGTGACTTGCTCAGAGCTGTGTGACCCTAGCTGTGTGACTAGGAAATGTTAAATGTCTGAGGCCAAATTTGAACTCAGATCCTCTTGACTTCAGGGCTGTTGCTGATTAAAATTTCTGCAGAACTGAAAAGGACCTCTTCCCACAGGGAGGCAGAAGGACTTCTCATTAGAAGGCTTTGAGCAAAGACTTGAAGCTATAGCAAATTCAACAAGCATTTTTAAGCATCATCTCTCTGCAAGGTCCCAGTCTAGGGGCCAAGGATACAGACCAATAAAATTAGGCACCCACAGAGCTTATAGAGAAAGATTTCTTGTTCAGAAAGGTATGAGAGTCACATGACCAGTTAGTTCCCTTCCAACTAGGAAATGTTGTGATTATCTTAATAACAGAGCTGAGAAAACATCTCTCCTCCCTCCATACATGTTCATAAACATGTCCAATGCAGGCCTCAGCTCCTCACCTATGACCTTCAGCTCCATATCAGCTTCCTCTTGGTGAAAACCATCTTCAAAGAGACATATGTACCTTCCTGCATCTAAGAATCTCACATCTCGTATCTTCAGGGTAACATTCCCACTTGTGATCGCATCTCTCACCAGTTCTGTCCTCCCTTGGTAATCAGGGGCCTGGTCTCCAAACTGATCCTTCCCATCTCGATAGAGATGTACTACCTGAGTGGATTGCAACCACACCACCTCCATGTGCTGAGCACTCTGAGGTGGGGACAGGTAGCATGATAATTCTGCCTCTCCCCCAAGTGAGGCCTGGATGAGTCCTGCAGGTCCAATCACTGAGAACTGTCCTATTCAATCAGGCAGGAAGAAGAGACAAAAAAATCAAAGAAAAGAACAGCAGAAGATGGAAATTTATACAAGGTTTATATGAAAAGAGTATGAAGGAAAATATTAAAATAGGATGAGCAGGTGGGGGGGAAGAGGGAAGTAAAGTAGAGAGTAAGGGAGGATGGGGAAAAATGTAAAAGGAACATCTGATGAAAGGAGCAGTGTATCAAGACAATGAGAAAACAATAAGAAAAAAGAAAATCGAGAAAATGGTTTTAGAGGGTCCGAAGGCAAGATAGAATTTCTAAATGTCCCACCCTCAGTATTTAGAACTCCATTTCTAGCCCCCCAAGAATTAAAAGGAAGCAAATACACTTACCTGATGTCATTGTTGGCTTCTTGAGAAGGAAGATGAAGACAATCACAACATTAGAGAAAAAGGAGCCTGAAAGATCGAGAATCTCCATCATACCTGGGAAGGACATAGGAAGAGAAAGATATTAATAATTGATGTAAATCTGGGCATGGAATGGTAAGTGATTATAATAGAATGAATGAGGGCATTGTCTGTGATAAGGAAATAGATAGTCCATGCCTAATTGTGATTAGTATCTCTGACAAGAACACAGAAAAACTGTGACTGATATGAACCTTGGAGATCATTGGCTATGACTGGGACACAAGGTATCAGCAGCTGTGAAAAAGACATAGGACATCTTCAGTGTGATGATTGTCAGTGACTTCTATAGGTCTTATTAAAGTCTCCACTTCAAAATGTGACTCCATTTCAAAGATTATCCCCTCAAATCCTATTTCAGTCTTGGACCCATAACCAAATCTCTGGCATCATTCTTAGGCCCAGACTCTTTCTCCAGTACTTGAGAAGATTTTCTCAGATCACATAAACTTCAAATTTGCAACTCAATTCCCCTCTACACTCTCCCAGATCACAACGTCTCCTGCTCTTGCCTGCTCTGAGACAGCCCTCGTGAGCCTCACAAGACTAACCTCTCACCTGTTATAAGGTTGGACTTAAAGGAAAGACCTTAAATGGAATCATCTGCCTGCTTCAGAAGACCTCTCTTTAGTCACTGATACTTGACTTGGACTCATTTTTCAGCATTAAGCACAGTCCCACCCTCTCTCTCACCATGCTAGTGATTCTGAAACCCTTTCATACATTGTACAAACTCTGTTCTCCATCCCTTACTGCTGACATCCTTAATGTCTTAACAATAACCACCAAATGTCCTATGTGGGATCTACCGATTCTTTCTATTGTGCTCTCTGGAATTCTAGATCCCTAGTTAACAAATCTAATTTCATTTCAATTTTGTCTTCTCCCTCTCTGTATCTTCTGGCTCTCACTAAAATATGAATCTCTTCTTATGATCCCATTTCCATAGCCACCATTGTTACTATTGAGTGGAAGGTCACTCATACTGCTTCCCTGCCCCCTGTACTTATGCACATATTGAAACGCTGAGAAGAAGGATTGTATTATATCCTAGTATATATATTATATCCCAGTATATGTATACAATTCCACTGGGAATAATATTGGCCCTACACAATCCTGCTCATGTTTAAGTAATTACCATGCCTACCTATTGACTTGTGTTTTAGAACCTCAGATTAAAGAACCATTGCAACTACTTACTATTAACATATCCTTCACTTGAGAGAAAAGCTAAAGGACACCTCCCAATTACTTAACTATGTCTGCAACTCATAATCTGTGAAAGGAAAAAAAGACAATATGATGTGAACACATAGTAAAGACTTTCAATAGTGAGATAGAGTTGTGTGGAGAAAACTTAGCATTCCAGGGACACACAGTTAGCTGACTGATGGAAGGCTAACCCTTATCAAGTTGTTGAGAGATTGGGTAGTTTGTCCTTTTACAAAATAGCCCCAGAAAAGAGAGGAAGACCTATCAAGACTATTCCCCACAACTATCTGTTTCCCACAGGAGAGTTCACTGGACTTCAATGAATGGAGAGAAGGAAGGAACAATCACTTCAGTGAACATTGAGCAAAGGAGATCATCCAGCAATTTAAAGAGTTTAAACTTTAAATTGTTCAATTATAGCAAATGAAAATGATATTCGCAACAACTTTTATTGGAGTCCAGCTTCTTAAACTGTGATTCATGAGCCCATATGGGATCTCATAACTGACTGTGAGGGTCACAAAATTATCATTTATTATCAGTAAATGATTGATTTGTATGCCTATTTCCATATAACTCTATATTCAGGGTCATATAAAATTTCTTAGGAAAAAGAGGTCATGTGTGGAAATAATTTAAGAAGCCTACTATAAAGACTCCCCGGGTACAGATCCACCCCACAGAACACAGTCACACAAATAGGTCAACCTATTTCATCATGGCATAGTTCTAATACTGAAGTAATGTGTTCAGTTCGTTGATTTAACTGGAATCTATCTTTGTCACTTTTCCCACTGATCCTAGTTCTGATCCTCTTGGGAATCACCCAGCATTTGCAAGAATGTTTCTTGGGAGGAGAGAATCTCCTACCTACAAAGGCATAATTTAATTGTGAAGAAATGTTTTCCATTTATTAATGAGCACAATCCCCTGCCAAACACAAGTGTAGACAAACAAGTCTATAATGATGCTGATGGTCAGCCATCTGATACCTCTGGTACAGAGAAAAAAGAGATCAGTCACTCAGAAAAGAAATAGACCCACCAGAAATTAAGGAGACTGACAGATCAACCTAAAAAGTGGTTACACACTTATTTAGGTGAAAATACTAGGGTTTGCGTATGAGAAGTGTGTCATTTATATAATTGTTTATGTTCATTGCTACACATATTAATTACTAAATTTTTTAGCAAGCTTGTTTATTATTTAACTGTCTTCTTCATGTGACTTTTGGGTAATATTCCTATTACAGCAATGCCTACTAGTTGTTGTGATCATTTTATATATATAAGTATACTACTGCTTAGTAGTAGTTGTACTCCTACTATAGTCATAATCTTAGTTGTACTCATAGTCATAGTCGTACTTGTAGTCCTAGTAAAAAATGGCAACAATTAGTTTATATACCACTCTAATGTTTGGAAAGTAGTTTACATATGTTATCTTATTTGATTCTCATAAGAACTGGGGGAGGCAGGTGCTATATTTATGCCCATTTAGAGATAAGGAAATGAAGACTAAGATAGGTAAATCTCTTGCCCAAAGGTATTGCCCAAAGCCACAAGGTTAGCAAAGGTCTGAAGCAGAATTCAAGCTCAGGGCCCCTTAAAGCAAAATGCAGTATTCTGTCCACTATGTCATTCAACTTTTATTTTTATATAAAGGTATATTGATAGAGTTGTTTTTACAGCAAACATGGATTGATTTTTTTACCCATTAATTACTTCATTGTTTATGATTATTTAGACTGTGTTATGGATAGGTGATAGATGTGAATATCCATGTTCTGTCAAGATGAATGTTTTACATTATGCTTATAAATGAACTATTATTTTTCACTAGATGCTTTAGTGTTATTCTATTACATGTACTGTTAATTCACACTGATTTTCTTGTGTGTCTTCAACAATACTGGAAGCATTCTAATATGTCATGACAGTACCTTTATTGTTTAAATCACTGGTATTATGTTTCTCCTATAGAGTTACAGCTTTCTAACATACGGTGGCTGATTTTTTTCAAGGGCCAAATTTTATCCCAATGGAGTTATTTAGCCCCTTCTGCACCATTTCCACTTCATTAGTATGTTTGCCAGTCCAATGGTACTACCTGTGTAGAGAAATGTGACTCTTGATTAGTGGAAAGATTTCTGAGAGAAAAAAGTAGAAAAGGGTGTGAGCCAGAAGAAAGACTGAACTAGAGATCCTTTGAAGCTCCTTATGAGTAATTGATTAGTGGAAAGATCTGACACATATACAGATAACACAAATTGAGCAGGCAAGACAGAGAGAACTTGTGAGGGATGGAGAATAAAAAGGGCAAAAGGTTTCTGAGCTAGGAGAGCAGAGGAGATATGGTCCAGCAACACAGAGCAGCCCAGTTTGACTAAATGATAAAATGTGCAGAGAATAAAAGTTGTCAAATTAGAAAAGTGTCTGATTTTGGAGGACAATTCAATGCCAGGTAGAGGAGGGAACACTTTGTCCCTAGCCCATAAATCACTCAGAAATGACCTTCTAGCCCTCTGGAGGTCACTTGTTTTATGAACCTAGGAAAAAGACTACAAGAAGCAGAAAAATCCCCTCTACACCATCCTTAACAAAGAGTCATTCAGCATTTGCATGAATGTTTGTTGGAATGAGAAACTCTATTACCTACAGAGACAACCTATTTCATCATTGCCAAGTTCTAATAGTGAAGTAATGTGTTCAGTTCACTGGTTGAACTGGAATCTACCTTAATCACTTTTTCCCAGCGCTCCTAGTTCTGACCCTCTTGGGAATCATCCAGTATTTGCAAGAATGTTTCTTGGGAAGAGAGAATCTCCTACCTACAAAGGCAAAATTTAATTGTGAAGAAATGTCTTCCATTCATTAATTAAGCAGAAATATGTCTTTGCCACTTTTCCCAATGCTTCTAGTTCTAGTCTTCTTGGCTTGGGGCCAAGCATATCTTCTAATTTCTTTTCTACACAAGAATCCTGCAATTATTAGAGGATACCCAACACTCTCTACTCCCTACCAAAGTTTCCTTTACTACAGGTAAAATTTAATTCAATTCAATAAATGTTTTGCACATTCATTTACATTTAACAAGCATTAATTTAATGCTTATTATTTGTCAGACAGTTCTAAACCTGAGAATTACAATTACAAACAAAAAGACAGTTCCTGCCCTCAAGGAGTTTCTCTACTAAGAAATAGTAGAGTAGCCCTATTTGTTTAAAACTCCATGTGGAAATATTAGCCAAGTACTGCACTGGTCTGAGGATAGGAAGTTGAAGATTCCCAGTTCCTGAATCTCTGGGCTTTTCACTAACCTAGTCATCCTCTGCATGCTTTTCTTTTTGGCTATGAACATCCTGAAATGCAGTCCCCAGAACTAAAGCTGATGATGTAAGCCAGGCAACTTACAATAACCCAAAACCTTCCCCTTCTTTAGGCACAATACCTCTCAGTGTAGCTAGATACCATTCCAACCCCTCTATAATATGTCTTTTATCCCATGCAATCCTTTCTGGCTACTTCATCCCCCCAATTTTGTAATGTTCAGGTCACTTACACTAGTCTACCCCATCCATACATCACTTCTGCTCTACCCTACCACATTCATTTTAACATCATTCAGTCTGCTCTGTCTATGCTGGCCTGCAGTTATCTCCTCTGCCACTGACCCCACACCTGTCATCAACACATGACAACAAGGGTGGTCAGAACAGTAGCTTAGGTTTAGAAATTATGCAAACCATATTCCTGGCATTATGCTAGACTGGGAAGATTCTCATTCCCCAGGGTCTAAGGATTTAGGAAATGAAAGTCAGTATGAGTTTAGGTGGGTTGAGGGCAGGGGTGGTAGAGGAAGAAGGAGGCTAAGGAAAGAAGTCAGACTTACCTTCTACCTTGAGCTGAGATGAGAGACTATGCCGAGTAACTGAGATTGTTGACTTGAGTACAGAGTCTCTGCTGATTATCTTCACTCTGTAGGAAGATTTCGCCTGGATGCTATCTGTGCTGGGAACAAGTCATGATATAGGAAGCAGATCGTTTTTTCATTTGTCTCCTCTAGCCACTCTTCATGATCTCCTCCTATCCCCAGTAAGGTATGACTAAACACATTTCCTTTCAAAAAGGAAAATCCCCTAGAACAGATCCCAGAACTCTGCAATTTCCATTCCACCTTCTAAACCCGCTCTACTATGCCTGTCCTTGGTGCATCAAGAGATGAATAAAATCAGAGCTGTCACTGTGAAGTAAGGCATTCTGCTCTTAATGTCAACATAGAAGGATGGAATGTGGAAGGTACGGTCAGAAATGATTATTAGGAGAGGCATACCCAACTTCTCTGAGCTCTGCCCCTCCTTCTAAGTCAGTGGGTCACAAGCATATCACAGGAGGGTAGCTCCCAGAGCAGCCAAAGATCATAAGATTTGACGAGGACAATACTGCCTCGCCCTGGAGAGCATCTGCATTAAAATGTTCCTTTCAGATGCTCACCTTTTTGGATGCAAACCCATCCCAAGTATGTCCCTTTCAGATGTAAAACCTATGCACCTTTTGGATGCAAACCCATCCCAAGTACATTCCTTTCGAATGCAAAAACCCAAATTGTTTTGTTTCTGTATATAAGTAAGCTCGAGAAAACGGCTCCTTGCAATTCTCTGATATTGCCCACTAAGAGAACATCTTAGTGTCTTTCTCTCTTTAATAAAGTGCCTTTTCTTATCATAGCCTTTTGTGTAGCGTTTCTCGCTGCGAACCCGCCATAACTTGGTGTTTTGGAGAACTAGGAGACCAACCCATATTCCTGCCACGATCCATACCTCATCATTTGGTGGCCCATACGGGGATTTCTTTTAACTGAGGTAAGAAGCCCATTATAATTTCTTCTATAGCGGGGGGCAGCTCTGGTTACCCCGGGTTAGAACCTAAGCTGCTGACAGACTCAGGGAGTCGATTAAGAGGAAATTAGTCACCTACAAGACGTTATAGGGACGAAATCCTGGTTTTGTTGTTGTTATTGTTGTTGTTGTTGTTTGTTTTTTTTGGACGAATTGTCTTCTTACAAGAGGACCTTTCGTTGACACCTTTCTTGAGACGTCTAGAAAGGTTACACTATAGAATCATAAAGTTGTTTGGGCTTGTGGCAAAAATGGGTCAGTTTCTCTCCTCCATCCCTAAAGATTATCCATTGGGCTATCTCTTGAGAAATAAGAACAAATTTAGTATAAAAGACTTAAAATCGAAAAGGCTTGTCTATTACTGTAATTCTGTTTGGCCTCACTATAAGTTAGACAAACATGAGACATGGCCAATTAATAGCTCTATCAATTTCACCACTATTAGAGAATTGGACTTGTTTTGCAAGAAACAAGAAAGATGGATGGAAATTCCTTATGTTCAGGCCTTCATGGCCCTTTCCCAGAATCCTAAAGCATTGTTAACTTGCAGGATGTTGCTGGCTAAGTCTGTTGTGGAAGAAATAGAGAAAGAAGCTGATCCTCTGAATGACTCTCTCCTTCCTACTTCTTTAGAGGTGCAGGGAGCATCTGCCCCATCTTGTGGCCCTCCGCAGGTTGCTCCTAAATCGCCTCCAAAGCCACCTCCTTACCAGACGGAGGACCCAGGATCCCACACTACTCGACCTATCCCTCCTTCCCCTCCCGAGGTTAGCCCTTCTCGGACAAGAAGAGGCACTTCCTTCTCTTCCCGCTCTCTCCCACCTCCTCCTCCTTCACCTTCTCCTCCTATACCACCTCCTCTGGCCACTCTGGCCCTAACCCTTCACCCTCCTACCCCTCCCCCAGAGCCTGACCACATCACAGCTGTGGCTCAGGACTCTGGTTTGGGGACCTCTTCTAATCTTTTCCCCCTAAGGGAAGTGGCCAGTCCTGGGGGGGGGGAACGCTTAGAGTGCAGGTGCCCTTTTCTATGTTGGATCTTTCCCAGATTAAGGAGAAACTGGGCAGATATTCTGAAGATCCCACTAAGTTTACTGAGGGGTTTAGAGCTGTTACTCTCCAGTACGATCTGTCCTGGGGAGGTGTTAACATCCTTCTCTCTACTTGTTGTACCATAGAGGAGAAAAGGAGGATCTGGGACCTGGCCCAGAAGTTTGGAGACGAGTTGGCCGTCACCTCCCCCGGTAGATATCAAGCAGGGGCTGCAGCAGTGCCTGTTGTAGACCCTAGGTGGAACTATCAGCAGGGGAGCGAGGATAGAGAAAAAAGGGATCATTTCCTAACCTGCCTCATTGAGGGTATGAAAAAGGGGATTAAAAAGCAGGTGAATTACGATAAGCTTAGAGAAATCACCCAAGCAGCTGATGAGAATCCCGCTTTATTTCAGGGGCGCCTCGTAGAAGCCATTAGGAAATATACTAACCTAGATCCCACTTCTTTAGAGGGGACTGCTGTCCTCGGCATGCATTTTATTAGCCAGTCTTCCCCAGATATCAGATGGAAGCTGCAGAAATTGGAATTAGGACCCCAGACTCCAATGAATCAATTAGTGGAAATCGCCTTTGGGGTGTTTAATAACAGGGATCGCGAAGAGGACCGAAAAGTCAGAGCAAGGAACAGAGAACATACCCAGTCTCTGGCTGTCGCCATTTCCAAGGGTCCCCAAAGCTTGTGCTTTAGGTGCAATCAGCCCGGCCATTGGGCGAAAAACTGCCCTCAGAGGAACCAGCCGCCAGGCCCTTACCCCAGGTACAAATGGGAAGGACACCGGAAGAGCAACTGCCCAGAGAAGGGGAGAACCACGGCCTCCAGCCTCGCCCTCCAGGCCTCTCCAGGCCAGGACTGACGGGGCCCTGGGCTTGGCCATGGACCCCCTACCTCCATCATCGAAGCCAAGCCTAGGGTAACCTTGGACGTAGGAGGTACGCCAGTCTCTTTTCTCTTTGACACCGGGGCTTCTTTCTCCATTCTGCTGGAGCATTCGGGTCCTATTCGTCCCTCCCCCCATAAGGTAATGGGAATTGAAGGGAAAATTAGACATTGCTTAGAAACCCTCCCCTTGCCTTGTCGGTTCGGGGACCTGTTGTTTCCACATTCATTTTTAATTATCCCTTCCTGTCCCAGCCCTTTGATGGGTAGGGACTTGATGATGAAACTGGGAGCCCAATTCTCTCTGGTAGAGCCTCAGATAATCTCTGTGCCTCCTCTCAGACCTCCCACATTCCCTGTGAAATCTGGAAATAGACTCTTCCGTGTGGGACCAGGGCATCCCTGGGAGAGCCACGCATGCCACTCCAGCCCTTATTAGACTAAGGGATCCTAGTGTATTTCCTCATAGGCACCAATACCCAATTAAGCGGGAAGATAGGATAGGGCTGCAGCCTTTAATCGACAAGTTTCTTAAATTCAAACTCCTGATTCCCTGCAACTCCTCTTGTAATACTCCGATTCTTTCTGTCAGAAAGCCCAACGGAGATTACCGGCTAGTGCAGGATCTTAGGGCGATTAATGAAGCAGTTATACCAATCCATCCCATAGTAGCCAACCCGTATACAATTCTCCCACAAATTCCAGGGAATACACAATGGTTTTCCACCCTGGACCTTAAAGATGCCTTTTTCTGTATCCCTCTACATGAGGACTCGAGATTCCTTTTTGCCTTCGAATGGGCTAAGCCAAGGGAACTTCCCCATCAACTAACTTGGACTGTGTTGCCCCAGGGCTTTCGGGACAGCCCGCATTTATTCGGCCAAGCCCTAGCTAAAGATCTGCGGGACCTTAATCTGTCCAGCAGCAGCCTTGTACAATATGTGGATGATATATTACTTTGCAGCCCGACCAGAGAGGAGTCTCTGATAGCGGCCACAAAGACCTTAAACTTTCTAGCCTCGAGGGGGTACAGGGCCCACATTGCCTGCCAGTCAGTTAAATATTTGGGTCACAATCTCACCCCCACCTCTCCATCTCTAACTGAGGAGAGGAAACAGGTTATTTTAAGCCTCCCAGATCCTGCCTCAAAAAGGCAACTAAGAACCTTCCTTGGAATGGCTGGTTTCTGCAGGATCTGGATTCCTAATTTTGGGATTATTGCCAGACCCCTCTATGATTCTATTCAAGGTCCTGATAACCTTCCTCTCGAATGGGGACTGGAACAAGTCAAAGCTTTTAAAACCCTGAAAGCCAAACTGACCTCTGCTCCTGCTCTTGCCCTGCCTAACTTGCAGAAACCTTTCACTCTGTATGTAGATGAGAGGCGTGGACAGGCATTGGGTGTCCTTACTCAGCTTCTAGGGCCTGATCCCAGACCCGTGGCTTATTTTTCAAAGAAACTGGATTCTGTCTCCCTAGGGTGGCCTTCCTGTCTCAGAGCAGTGGCTGCCACAGCCCTGTTAATTGAGGAAGCCTCCAAACTGACCCTGGGTCAGACATTAGAGGTTTTAACCCCACACAGAGTCCAAAGCATTTTAGAAGCCAAAGGGCATCAGTGGCTCTCAAGTGGGAGGCTTACTAAGTACCAGGCTCTCCTGCTGGATACCCCGGACCTGTCCCTCCAAGTCTGTCGTACTTTAAATCCTGCCACTCTTCTCCCTGACATCTCTCAATCGGAAGAGATTGTTCATAATTGTGAGGAAGTTATAGATTCTGTCTACTCTAGTAGACCTGACTTAAAGGACACCCCCCTTGAGAACCCAGACGGGGAGTGGTTCACAGATGGGTCTAGCTTTCTCGAGAATGGGGAGAGAAAGGCGGGCTATGCTGTGGTATCTCTTCACGGCACTGTGGAGGCCAAACCATTGCCTCCTGGCACCTCTGCACAGAAATCAGAGCTCATAGCATTAACCAGAGCATTAGAACTTGGGAAGGGGATGAGAGTCAACATATACACGGACTCCAAATATGCTTTCCATATCTTACATGCTCATGGAGCTATTTGGAAAGAAAGGGGTTTGTTGACAGCAAAAAACTCTCCCATTAAACATGCGGGAGAAATTATGCACCTATTGCAAGCTGTCCATGAACCGAGAGAGGTCTCGGTCATATTCTGCAAAGGGCACCGGAGGGGAGATTCATTTCAAGCAACCAGGAGACTGCTTCAGAATCTAACCTCAGGTACCGTCTGTGCACCAAAGGGATATGCCTTCCTCTGCAAAGTAAGTTCCCCATCCCCCTCCATCACCTCTCAGAGGCCTATTAAGAGAAATGCCTCTGATTGGAACCCATTCCCATCTGTGATTCTCTCCACCCGGTGCTTGACACCCTTCAAACACTATGGGTCTTGCACCTTAGGCCACTTGATTACCCCTTTCACTATATACAATGCCAGTGCCCCAGAGGCAGCCCCCATTCCCCTGAGGAGACATAAACGGGGATTTTGGGAAAACACTCTGTGGTACTTGAAGAAAGGGGCCGGGATGCTATTTCCTTGGGTTGGATATTTAGAGCATGAAAGCATTCTCTCCAACCTGACAGTCACAATCCACCAGTTTGCCAACGAAACGGCTCATTCCTTGAGAGAGATTCAGGAATCTCTTGACTCCTTGGCTAATATGGTTTTGGATAATCGCATGGCTTTAGATTATCTTCTTGCCTCCAGCGGAGGTGTCTGTGCTCTAGTCAACAGCTCTTGCTGTATGTATTTTAACAACTCAAGGAAAGTTGAGTTGCACACAGAGAGAATCTTACAGAAGGCTGCCTGGATGCAAGACATCCATGAGCAGTTTTTTACACCCCCCAAGTCCACTGGGTGGGATTCCTGGATATGGTCCCTACTGGCACCTATACTAACCCTCTTCTGATTATTATCCTTCTGCTCATATTTGGTCCTTGCGTTTTCAAATTGCTTGTGAGATTTGTTTCTTCTAGGCTACAAGCTGCAAACTTTCAACTTCTCCTGCAACCCGGGAACCCTGAAATAACTGAAACACCAACTTCGCATCCACTGGACACTATGGCTGCCGCCTTCAGATCTCACTTCTCTCCTCCAAGCACCACTTCCCCTTCTTCCCTCCTTTAGGTTGAGCTCTACGCCCATCCCCAGCAGGAAGTAGATACAGAAGACTAGAGACCACCGACCCTTTTCCAAAAGAATTTGTGTTTAGTGCTTGAGGGGGGAGATGATGAGGACAACACAGCCTCGCCCTGGAGAGCATCTACATTAAAATGTTCCTTTCAGATGCTCACCTTTTTGGATGCAAACCCATCCCAAGTATGTCCCTTTCAGATGTAAAACCTATGCACCTTTTGGATGCAAACCCATCCCAAGTACATTCCTTTCGAATGCAAAAACCCAAATTGTTTTGTTTCTGTATATAAGTAAGCTCGAGAAAACGGCTCCTTGCAATTCTCTGATATTGCCCACTAAGAGAACATCTTAGAGTCTTTCTCTCTTTAATAAAGTGCCTTTTCTTATCATAGCCTTTTGTGTAGCGTTTCTCGCTGCGAACCCGCCATAACTTGGTGTTTTGGAGAACTAGGAGACCAACCCATATTCCTGCCAAGATCCATACCTCATCAGATTTATGGGACTATTTTCCCCCAGGTGACAATTGCGGGTTTTGCTTCTCCGAGAGGAAGAGAGACAATAGGTGTAACCTAAAAGTATTACTGATTGAAATTGCAGCTGTTGAGGCACTCACCCCTTTCTGTCCTGTACTAAGTCTGTGGTTGACTTGCTTGTTCAGTACTGTGCAGCCCAGTATCTGGTAGGAGGAGATTCCCTTTTTTCACATGCCTTGCCTGACTAACAGATCCCTACCCTGGACATAAAAAGAGAGAGAGAGATTATTTCTTGAAAAGTCTCAATTTCACCCAAAATAGGAATGTAATTAAGTTATTTAAACTACAATAGGAATCAGAAAAGGAATCAGATGAGTAGTTTATTCTTACAAAACAATGCTGAGAAGAGACAAATCACATTATGATTTAACGATATGGTTACAACAGATTTCAGTTATTTATCCTTACACAATAATCTGTGAGGGTAATATTGAAACCATATCAAAGCAAAAAGTTCTGTTTTGTTGTTCAGTCATTTTAGTTGTGGTCAGTTTTTGTGGTTACATTTGGAGTTTTCTTGGTAGAAGTTCGAGATTTTTCAACTTCTTTTATGAATGAGAAACTGAGGCAAACAGGACTAAGTGACTTGCACAGGGTCACAGAGCTAGTAAGTGTCTGAGACCAGATTTGAACTCACAAAGATAAGTTTTCCTGATTGGAGGCCAGGCAATCTATCTACTTTGCCGCTTAACTATCCCATAAGGCAGTTTGTGATACATTAAACAGGCATTTGATATTTTACCTCTGACATTGTCAGATCAAATGCCAAGTTTAGGTCAGACATCTTTCTAGTAGCCCTTTTTCAGATGCAGAAAATGATCCCTTTTGACATCAAACTGCACACTAGAATTCAGAAGTTTCATATTTTCACAAGCAAGGTCCCAGGCATATGCAGCAGCAGGAAATTTATTTACCAAAATCAGAAGAGAATAAACACAAAAAAGACAGAAGTATCCATGGCATCATGGATACATGGCAGTTGTATGAAAAACAAGACAGTATAAGAAAAACAAACATTTGACTTTTTTATATTTGATTTCAATGTGTCCTGTAACTGGCTAAGTTATGATTTTTTGTCTCTAAACTTTGTTCAGAAATTCAGCTGGTCTGTAATGAGTCAAGTTTAGGAAATCAGTTGTCCTCTTAATCTTTATCTTTATCTTAATCTTTTGTATTCTTAATACAATTGTAATCTTAATCTTAATCATTGTTGTATTCTTTCCTCATGGAATCCTGCTTTTCTTGAAAGATGCAGATGAACAACAGGGAGTCTGGTCTAGTATCTATATAGAACCAAAGAAGTATCCTTCAAGGATGTCTAGTCCATTTTCTTTGACAGTGCAGGTGGACTTAAACATTTCTTAGTTCCAGGAGAAAAAGAACTATATTTCTGCTGTAAAGATGTATAAAAAATACATGTATACCTTGTTCTAGAAATTAGAGGTGGAAAGGACATTGTATCAGAAAAAGGGTAAAGTGGGTACTATATCTCACAAAGAGGCAAAGGAAACCTATTATATCTGAGAGAAAGAATGGAGGGGGATGAATATAGTGGGTATTTTACTGCCATAAGAATTGACTTTAAGAGAAAAATTTTAGACATATTCAATGTATGGTGAAACTTCTCCCATCTCATTGAAAAGTGAGAAGGGAAAAGTGAAAAGGGAAGGAATAAGCTAAGCAGAAGGGAATACAGAAACTGTGAGGGAAAGGAGTAAGATAGGGGGAGGAACTCTAAGGTGGGGAGGGGAGGAGGGATACTAAAAAGGGAGGGCTGTGAGAAGCAAGTGGTGCTCACAAGTTTAATACTGGAAAGGGGGTAAGGGGAAAGAAGGGGGAAAAGCATAAATAGGGGTTAACAAGATGGCAAGTAATACAGAATTGGTCATTTTAACCATAAATGTGAACGGGGTAAACTCCCCCATAAAGAGGAAGCGATTAGCAGAATGGATTAAAAGCCAGAATCCTACAATATGTTGTTTACAGGAAACACACCTGAAGCAGGGAGATACATGCAGAATAAAGGTAAAAGGATGGAGCAAAATCTACTATGCTTCAGGTGAAATCAAAAAAGCAGGGGTAGCCATCCTGATCTCAGATCAAGCAAAAACAAAAATTGATCTAATTAAAAGATAATCATGCTGTCTTCAACCTCATGATGCCATAAATTCTATAATAAATTATTTTCTCATCTACCCTGTTCTGATCTTTGTTCTATACTTATGAAAAGAGGAATCATTTTGATTTATGGATGTTTTGGTTAACTGAGGAATTCATTAGGCCTATTCTCTGGCAGGTTTGTACCTTTCTCATAGACTGTTACCTTGCTCAAGAAATGCATGCCTCACTGTACTTTCATTGAATTTTACTAATTATAAATGTTAATTATAAGCTAAGTTGATTGAAAAATCACCTCTTACTCTGTAGTTCTAAGTTGGAAATTTTTCTACATCTCACTCCCCGCAACCAGAAAAAGTGAACCTCAAAAAGATCCATTTCCTTGTAGTTGAACTATCTGATTGTAATGGATATAATTCAAATACTTCTCTTAAAGAAAGTAAGGAATAAGCACTCACTGACTACTGTTGTTTTTACTGTCTACAAAGGTAGAAACTAGAAAGCATGGGGAAAAAGTCACCCTGGGGTGGGGGCTTTAGAAAGCAGGACTTTCTCACTTTTTCTTAAAATGGTAAGTAGTATCAATCTAAAAACAGGGATAAGCATTATCTATAATGAAGATAAACTAGAAGGATTCTCATAAAATCAGGGATTAAGTATGTCCATTATCACCATTACTGCTCAGTATTGAATTAAGAATAATAGCTACAGCAATAAGAGAAAAGAAATTGAAAGAATAAAAAACAATAAGGAAAATAAATTTGTTGCAGATGCCATACTTATAGAGAACACTAGAAAGTTCATCCAAAAACTACTTGAAACAATGACAACTTCAGCAAAGTTTCAAGTTACAAAATAAACCCACATAAATCATCAGGATTTCTATATATTACTAACAAAACTTAAAAGGAAGATTTAACCAGGATGAACTTGTTACATTTCCTTAATATAGAAGAAATATGAAAATAATCGTTTTAACTATAAGCACTATGCCACTGCAATATTCTTTGGAAACCAAAATGAGGATTCAGGGTCCCAAGTTATTTCTGCCCAAAAAGATAAAAATTAGAAGAAAAATTAACAGGAAAAAAAGTTCACCAAAAACCAAAATCAATAAAGGGAATCCACAAGAACAAAATACATTGTTGCAAACAGGAAATCAAAAACAAAGTAAATATTTCTAGACACCACTTTCTAATCTAGGATGAAATATTTTCCTTGAGGCAAGTGAATGGCAATAAATCCTGCCAAAGTCACCAGTGTTGTACAGTGTTCAGCAACTCAAAGATCCTAATTACTAGGAGACTCACTCTTTGACAAAACCTTCTGGGAAAATTGGATAGCAATTTAGCAAAATTATAATTAGACCCAAAACTCACATGATAATGGAAAACTCTAAATGGACAGATGTTCTAAATATAAAATCCCATCATTTTTTTTAATAGAAGAGAAAGGAAGAAATTATCATTTGGATTTTAAAATTAGAAAAGTGTTCATGACTAAACAAGTGATAGAGAGGATCTCATGATATAAAATTGACCATTTTGATTATATAAAATTAAAACATTTTTACATAAATCTAATTTACTTTATGTATAAAGACAAATTGGGGTATAAAACTTTGCAGCAAGTTTCTTTAATAATGATCTCATATAGTTAAATTTATTAAAGAGCCATTCTCCAATTGAGACATGGTGAAAGGATAGGAAGATATAGTTGTCATTCCAAGATTCTACTCCTGCCTCTCCAAACACTCTCTATTATGCCCCAGCACCTTCCTCATCTCTACCACCACCCCCAAAGTTCATTCTGCCTCTGTGACCTTTTCCCCCTGGAAAATAACTCTATCCCTGTTCTACTTATCCTGAAGGTTCACCCCACCACTCTGGCCCCTTCCTCTCATTTACTGATTTATTCTAGAAACTCCATTTTAAAGAAAATATGTGGGAGAATCATATTTGTCTACGTTTTTTTCCTGGCTGTCCTTCAAGAAGTTTTTAGAATTCTAATCAAGGGAAATGATAAATCACTATTCCAAAATAATGCCAATTAAGTGATCATTTAAAAGCTAAACACAAAGAATATTTACTAGTGATTTAAAGTCAGCCTTCAAGGTCTCAAATAGGCTGCCTCAGGAATCTGTATTTCCAGCCCACAACATCTTTAACTGATGACTTGAATAAATGTCTAGAAGGCAACAAGGTAGATGTCCACCAAGAAAAAACAAATATAATGAAATGTTACATTGTTGTAAGAAATGACAAATAGATGAATAGAGTGAATTTCAGAGGAAGAAAGAAGCCAAAAATACCAAAGGAGGGAGGGGATGCCCTGAGAAACTGACCTGTCTGTAAGGATGCAGGATTTCCTTCAAATATACAAAAGATTTGATACAATTCCACAAACATCCCCTTTCATTGTTGTGTCCTGCTTTCTAAACCCTCCACCCCAGGGTGATTAAAATATACCTTCCTAATGAAGAAGTGATGAGGCCAAACTCCTGAAGATGGTGTAAAAATGGAATCTGTTTATTTCAAGGATTTTCCCCTTTATATAATGTAACAAAAACAACACTGAACACGTGGGACCACATAAACAACTTGCTATTGTACATTGTTTGCCACCTGGTATCACTCTTCCACTTGCCCTCACTCTGCTTCAATCACAACACAGGTTGTCCCCGCCCCCTGACTTCTCAGGAAAGCTGAGAGCCCTTAGGAGAGATGGGGAGCCGAAGCAGACATTGTCAGCAGTTTCCCTCTGGGCTGAAGGGTCTTATACCTTACCCAGAGTTTCCCCACTGACTGTGACCCTCTCCATTTCATGTTGAAAGAATTAGCAGATTTAGATTTCTCTACATCTCTGGCTTCTGAGATGTCCCAGTATGGAGAGGAATAACAAGATGTCAGACTTTAAAGGGACTTGATTGTAAACGTCATCTTAATGCCCTCCAAAGGAGCTGAAATGTGAGTCCCTACACAATAGGGATAGTTTAGGGCATCAAAGATCTCTAGTTTGGTGGGTCTGGGGAGCATTCCATAGGTAGCTAAGGGGAGAATCATGGTGCTATTAAAGTGAGACATCCTACATGTCAGGATCAACTCTTTGCAAAGGCATTCTTACCTCCTTTTCTGTGCTGAGCTGAGTTAAGGCTATGCTGGGTACTCGTGCTTCCTAAACTATGTATGGAGTCTCTTATCTTTACATTCTACAAGATGATTCTGCCTGGATGCCACTTGGGTTGGCAGCCAGTCATGGCATGGGAGTCAAATCACTTGTCCACAGTTTCACTCTGCCCACTCCCCACAACTCATCCTTTTCCCAAAACAGAGCAGCAGCAGATACTTTTGTTCCCAGCAACTAAAAAAGGGAAGCCCTTGGAACTGAGACAAGACCTTTATACTTCCCATACTTCTAAACCTGCTCCAAACCTGTCTTTGGTATCTGCAAAATATGACCCAAAATGTCGTCCTTCCTTGGTCTATATCCTGTGACTGCTTTTTTCGGGTCTTTACAGGTTCTTTTCTAGACCATCCCCATTCCCTTCTGCTTTTTTCAAACTTGCTCCTCATCCCACTGTCCTTCAAATCTCTCTTCTTCTCCCTCTCCCTGTCCCTCTCCCCTCCTCTCTCTCTCCCTTTACCTCCCTCCCCCTTTGTCCCTCTCTGTGTGTCTCTTTCTTTTGCTCTCCTCCTTCCTTGCCCTCCCCCTCGCTTCTTTCTTTCTTCCTGTCTCTCCCTCCTCACCCCCTGCATTTGGATGTAAATCTTACCTCATCTTCAGTACCAGCTACTGAATTTCCCTTTCTGCCTGAATTCTTGGATAAAAAGTTGAGCCTATGTGTGTTGAGTCTTCCATTGTTTCCAGCTTTTTAGTTTCCCCTCCAAAGTAGCCTAGTTTTACTTTCTACATAGTTCTGCCCCCAGGTTCCTCCTGACTTTGTTGCCTCTGGGTCTGGGTATAAAGCAGATCCTCTCTTCCGGAAATTTTTTGTTGGAATCCTAGACTACAGCGAGAAAGACAGAAGAGGAATGACAAAATCTCTCTCCCAGTGGATATCTTCCAATCCACACCCTGCTTCTTCTCACTTCAAACCTTGTCATTCCAGTTATTCTTCTCTTATTGGAATAAATCTTCAACTCCCAACATCTTACTCATCTGACAACCTCCTCTCATCATTCTCCTCCTTCCTCCTTCTGGGAAATCTTTGATGGCCACATCAACTGAGATAGTAGCTGAGGACTATAACAATACAGGATGAGAATTGATGGCATATAAGAAAAATAATGACCAAACTTCACTATAAATCATTTCTTTTCATGCTATGTAGTCCTCACACTCCACCTTAAACCCCTGTATGTCCCCATATATCAGCTTCATTGTAAGGGAGAAACAAAAAAGTAGAATAATCAGCCTCTACCCTGTTCACCCCAACTGAGGATTTCAGCTTTTTGGCTGGAATTAAATTGTCCTTCGCAATCAAGTCCCTGTAAAATCTGACATCTTGTTATTCCTCTCTGTACTTAGACATCTCTATCCTGGATAGAAATAGGAAACTTTGTAATATAGATAGGTTTCAGAGGAAAGATCATGAGGAAATGTAGATTAGGTTATAATTTCTATTTTAAAGATAAAGAAATTAAGGATAAGAGAGGGAGGGACCTTTCCCTGGATACACGATTAGTGTAGGATAAAGCAGGGACTCAAAACCAGGCTTCCTTGTTTCCAGATGGCAGTTGCTTTTATTATACTGTGGCTTTTTAGAAAACCATGGGATGAAGAGGTAAAACAAAGATGTTGAAATAGCATTACAACAACTTTCCCCAATCACCTGATAGGAAGGAACTCAGCTTGCCTTCCCCTAAGAAAGAAATTCCTTAATCCACTCAAGAATATCTCCCCAACTCCCCCCTGACTTTGTCTCTCAGCTCTCCTCTGAATTTGTCTCTCCAACCTCTCCATTCTCCCTGACTTTACCCTTATCCTTCAAACATTTTCTCTAACTCCTCGATTATTTTATCCTTTAAGCATTTCCCCAACTCCTCCAGACTTCCTTCAAAATATCCCTTATCTCCCCAACTCATTTCTGGTTCCCCCCTTTCTCCTGTCTATAAAAATCCAAAGTGACAAAAGTGTGTCACAAAATCATATTTGGATTTGTCCATAACATTTACTCATTAATAAAGGTATTTTTTTGCCAAAGAGAATGCCTCATTGTGATTTTTCACAATCTTTGCACCTCTTCTTTCTCTCTTGAACTTCATCGTGTGACATCATCATACACACCCAAACTCCTGTAAGTAGATTTAGAACATGCACCAGACCAAATCCTAACCATCCTTATTGGGATGAGTGTTGTGTTGGACCCTGAATAATAACCCAAAGTGAATGTGTTGAAATCACAACCTCCCCCTTCCTTGCCATTAGGAAAAAGGGCCCAGGCAAAACCTTGAAAGCTCTGACCATTTTTACATACCACTGTGACACAACCCACCACTCTGACTTTATCCTTGTCCAAAACGACTCTGGGAATAGAATTATACTATCTTGCCTCCTGCCTAATAACCTAAGTTATAGCCCATATCTATCCAAGAATGGTCCTTCTCCCTTGTCTGACAGGGCCTGAGCCACAATCCAAAGCTGTAAATACCAAGTTAACTCCTTTCTCCCTGCTCTCCCTCTGAAGTAAAGATAACAACAGCTGTAAAATGTTAGACTAATTGCTTTCTCAGCTTCTGTATCCTGCTTGCAAACCTAGTTTTTTTAACTAGTTAGCTAGTTAGCTAGCTAGTTAGCTAAACCCCTATATAAGTTCCCTGCCTCATTTTATCTGGGCTAAATACTTTTGGACAAGAGTCCCATGAGGCAGGCTAGCCTAAAACTCTCCACATTAAAAGATTAAAAATCAATCTCTGTTTTGCCTCAGTTTCTCTGGTATTACATGAAAATCAGGAGGTACACCTTGGATAAAGATGTTATCTCTAGGTGACCCAGGAATCCAAGAGGACACTGATGGGAAGATGAGAAGTCTAATATCTTCCAAAATCTTTGAAGCTTGATAAAAACAAAAAAATTATAATTGCTTTAGCAGCTGCATGAAGGATAAACTGGGGAGAGGAGAGACTTGAGGCAGAAAAACCAGTTGGTAGGTTGTTAATAGTAAAGGCAGGTGGTGACAAAAGCCTGAATTAAGTGAAGGTCAAATGAGTAGAGAAGAAGATTGATATGAAAGAAGATCTGAAGGCAAACTTAACAAGATTTGATAATTGAGTCAATGTGCTATATGTAGTGATTAAGGAGCCAAAGATTACTCAAAGTTGCAAACCTTTGTGCCTTTTAGGATAATGTTATCCTTAATAGAAATAGGAAACTTTATGATATAAATAGGTTTGAAAGGAAAGATAATGAGAAAATGTGGATTTTGTTATTAAAATATCATTGATAATTTTGGAAAGACTAATCACAACTGTACAATGAGGTTGGAAGTCAAATTTCAGAGAATGACAAGAGAGAAAGCAAAGACATGAATCATAGAAAGCTTTCTTTGGGAGACTGTGAAAGAAAAGAAATAGAATAATAACTTGAAGGGATGATAGAGTTAAATGACAGGTTTTTAAGAATGGCAAGACCTCAATGTATTTTTAGGTAGTGGGAAAGGAATTAGCAGATATGGGAGAGAGAGCGGATATGTGGAGAAAATCTAGGAGAAGACAGAGGGTATGAGAACAAAACTACATATAGAGGGATTGATCTTGATTAGAAAAGTCATCTCTTCATCAGAAACTAAAGAATGAGAGAGTTAAAGGATAATTTCAAGGGGCTTTGGGCAAGTAGAGAAAGGGTGAAAAGGAAGTTCATGTGTATTGGTCTTCACTTTCTCACTTCACTTCACTTCACTCTTCACTTCTATTGTCTGAGGTAAAGTGCACAGCTCTAGAGGTGAAGAGTATTGGGCAGGGGAGGTTTGAAATAAGAAAGAAATGGTACAATCATTGTGGGGAATGGCATAGGCAATCAATGAAGCAAGTACAACCATCTATATAGATAGTACAGCCTAACATAACAACAGGGAGAATACTGAAAACTATCAATCCATTGGTTTTATTTCCCATTTCCACAAGATTTTTATGAGAATAATTGATCAAGCAGGATGAATACAAAGAGGCTTGGAGAGACTTACATGAACTGATACTAAGTGAAATGAGCAGAACCAGGAGATCATTATATACTTCAACAGCGATACTGTATGAGGATGTATTCTGATGGAAGTGGATTTCTTTAACAAAGAGAATATCTAACTCAGTTTCAATTGATCAACGATGCACAGAAGCAGCTATACCCAAAGAAAGAACATTGGGAAATGAATGTAAACTGTTTGCATTTTGGTTCTTCTTCCCGGGTTATTTTTACCTTCTGATTCCAATTCTTTCTGTGCAACAAGAGAACTGTTCAGTTCTGCACACATATATTGTATCTAGGATATACTGTGACATATTTAACATGTATAGGACTGCTTGCCATCTGGGGGTGGGGGTGAGGGAGGGAGGGGAAAAATTGGAACAGAAGTGAGTGCAAGGGATAATGTTGTAAAAAATTACCCAGGCATGGGTTCTGTCAATAAAAAGTTATAATTATTAAAAATAAATAAATAAAATAAAATAAGAATAATTGATCAATCATTGAGGAAATTATTGATGAAGGTTGAAAAAGTGAATAGGTAGCCTTTCATAATCCATATTCCCTAGCAAAAAAAAATCTTTATAATCACACAATTGATTTAAAGGTATATAGAATATAGAATTCCATTATGGATATTGATTATTGACTGTCTTAAAAAGTGGCATTTGACTTGATAGAGGAGAGCTTTCAAGGCTGTCCTGCATTAAGGCATTTCCCATGAATGTGTCATACATAATCATATAAGAGTCCTCGAAGGAGATGTTATTTGAAATTTTCTTATTATTCATTTCAAACAAAAAATAGAGAAGAGACACAAATGGGCAAAGATGTTTGCCATTTCCAAGAAGATTGTCTAAAGCAGGGTTCCTCGAACTATGGCCCACAGGCCAGATGCAGCAGCTGAGGACATTTATCCCCCTCACCCAGGGCTATAAAGTTTCTTTATTTAAAGGCCCATGAAACAAAGTTTTTGGTTTTACTATAGTCCTCCAACAGTCTGAGGGATAGTGAACTGGCCCCCTATTTTAAAAGTTTGAGGACCCCTGGTCTAGGATATGATTTAAAGTTGTTTGGATAGCCCATAAAGAAAGTTCATCGATGTATCTTAGACATGACTTTACACATTCAGTGATCTGGACTGAGAACTAAGGATAATGAACTGAAATGTGTCTGAGAAATTGTGAAGTTCTTTGAATTAATCAATCAACAAGAACATACTAAGCACTTGTTCTTTACCAGGCACAATGCTTGGTGCTAGAGATGCAAATAAAAAAGAAGGAAATTGTGACATAAAGGAGCTTACATTCCTGTAACCTCAATTACTCCCCTAAATAAAGGCCTAATTTTCTTTTTACATAGTAATATTCATTGGTGATATTGTTTGACCAGAAGTCATGAAATAAGTCTCTGAAGCGCTGAAATTCAGTATTACTCAAAAGATGATAGTGAGGGATCATGGAGGATGAACAGGGATATGAGTAGCACATTAAAAATGAGAAATTATATAGAACTGATATCATGCAAAAGAAACTTTTATGACTGAAAAGAAGGCAGATCTTATAGGGAGTGCCAAGTATAAGAATGGTATTGTCCAAGTGGAGGCTCTACTGGTTTGGACAGGGTTGCTACAGCCTTTTATTCATCCTCTCCATTTTTGTCCTGGTAGAACTATTCTTGTTTTTGGAAGAAATTCACTCTGCTTATCCACTTACTATCTCATTCCCTCTCAACTTACTAAGACTGGGTTTTTTTTTTTCTTTCTAAATGGCTATGGAAAAAAACAGAAAGGAAACTAGTGGAAGTCCCACTTACTAGGGGACCATAACCACCACATCAGACTTATTCTTTCATTACCTATAGTAATTCCAATATATCTTTAGATAGACATAAAAATTATAAAATTGGATCAGAGACAGATAAGTGTATAGAACTTAGATCTGAAGTCAGGAAGACATGCGTTCAAATTTAGTCCCAGACACTTTCAACTGCATAAATCTATATCTTTTAACTTCAGTCTGCTTCAAATCTCTTCACCTAAAAAATGGTGATAATAATGTCTCCTTTCCATGGTTGTTACAAGGAGAAATGAGACATGTATAAAGTGTTCTGCAAAGTTTAAGGTTCCTATATAAATGTTAGAAATTATGATGATAAACATATTTAACATGTATTGGTCAACCTGCCATCTGGGGGAGGGCATGGGGGAAGGCGGGGAAAAATTGGAACAAAAGGTTTGGCAATTGTCAATGTTGTAAAATTACCCATGCATATAACTTGTAAATAAAAAGCTATAATAAGAAAAAAAAAAAGAAAATCCACTTAAAAAATTATGATGATGATGATAATGATGATGATATCAGTTACTTTCATTTTCAGCTTTGAAACATTAGCCAACTCATCAATGGAGAACAGAAAAAAAACATATTTTTACATCTGTATATCTATATCTCTCCCCGCCTCACCTTTCTCCATTTCTCCCCTTTTTCTCTTCTCCTCTCCCCCCACCCTTCCTCTTTCTCTCTCTCTTCCTTTTTCCCCTCCATTTTCTTCATCCCACTTCCTTGGTCTTTTTCTGGACATTACCTGCTTGACTTTCTCTTCTACATTTGAACAATGACCCATATTAATCAGCAATACAATGGTGAAGCATGCATATATCACAATTGCCAGCTTGAGATAAAGTAAATACATCTAGCACAGTAATTAGCTTGGCCCTTTGGGATGACAATATAGAATCTAAAGAGTTGAATCAATCCCCCATTCTTTATGTGCCATAGTAATTTGCATTGGGCTCTTTGTTCTGGGATTGCCTGATTTCTCAGTAAAGAAAATGGACTCCCCAATTCTAGAATTGCTCGTTATAAAAAATGTTACATCTCAAAATCTTGGATTCCCTTAAAATGTACAAAAAGAGTCACATATAAAAACTTATTTATCCTACACAGAAGTCAACAATCTAGGTGATACATCTATTAAGAGCCTATTTTATCCAACATTCATCCCTTTTAAAAACACTAGAGAGTATAGGAATAAATAGGCTTTTCCTTAAAATAGTCAGTAGTATATATTTAAAACCATCAGCAAGCATCATATGTAATGGGGATAAACTGGAACCATTCACAATAACATTAGGAGTGAAACAAGGTTGCCCACTATTACTATTCAATGTTGTATTAGAAATGCTAACTGTCGATGGTATAAAATATTTGGGACTCTATCTGCCAAGGGAAAGTCAGGAATTATATGAACAAAACTGCAAAACACTTTCCACACAAATAAAGTCAGATCATTATTGATCACAAAATAGATCATTTTGATTATGCTAAATTAAAAAGTTCTTGTACAAATAAAACTAATGCAGACAAGATTAGAAAGGAAGCAATAAACTAGGAAAATATTTTTACATTCAAAGGTTCTGATAAAGGCCTCATTTCTAAAATGTATAGAGAATTTACTCAAATTTATAAGAATTCAAGCCATTCTCCAGTTGACAAATGGTCAAAGGATATGAACAGACAATTTTCATATGAAGTAATTGAAACTATTTCTAGTCACATAAAAAGTGACTAGGTTCAAATCACTATTGATTAGAGAAATGCAAATTAAGACAAGTCTGAGATACCACTATACTTGTCAGATTGGCTGAGAAGACAGGAAAAGATGATGACAAATGTTGGAGGGGATGTGGGAAAACTGGGACACTGATACATTGTTAGTAGAATTGTGAACAGATCCAACCATTCTGGAGAGTAATTTGGAACTATGCTCAAAAAGTTATCAAACTGTGCATACCCTTTGATCCAGCAATGTTACTACAGGGCTTATATCCCAAAGAGATCTTAAAGAAGGGAAAGGGACCTGTATGTGCAAGAATATTTGTGGCAGCCCTCTTTGTAGTGGCAAGAAAATGGAAACTGAATGGATGCCCATCAATTGGAGAATGGCTGAGTAAATTATGGTATATGAATGTTATCGAATATTATTGTTCTGTAAGAAACGACTAGCAGGATGATTCCAGAGAGGCCTGGAGAAACTTAGATGAACTGATGCTAAGTGAAATGAGCAGAACCAGGCAATCATTATACATGGCAACAAGAAGGCTACATGATAATCAATTCTGATGGATGTGGCTCTCTTCAACAATGAGATGATTCAAACAAATTCTAATTGTTCAGTGATGAACAGCCCAGAGAGAGGACCATGGGAACTGAGTGTAGAACACAACATAGCATTCTCACTATCTCTGTTGTTGTTTGCTTGCATTTTGTTTTCTTTCTCAGTTTTTTTTCCTTCTTGATCTAATTTTTCTTGTGCAGTAAGATAACTGCATAAATATGTATACATATATTAGATTTAACATATATTTTAACTTATTTAACATGTATTAGACTACCTGCCATCTAGGGGAAGATGTGGGGGGGGGAAGGAGGGATAATTTGGAACACAAGGCTTTGCAAGGGTCAATGTTGAAAAATTACCCATGCATATGTTTTGTAAATAAGAAGCTTTAATAAAAAAAATCTTAAGCCTGCTTGAGGGATTGAGATTAGAGGGCAGGAATTCATGAGGCTTGAAGTATGACTGAAATATCCTTGAATAAGAGAAATAATGCAGAGGTGCAAGAGAGAGTTTTTCCTCACTTCACATGGATCTGAGGATGGAAACTTCCCATGGAAGTTCCTCAAGCTCTAGAGCACTAGTTCTTTGGCTAACAGATATATTAAGACACTAGGCAGAGCTATCAAGAAAAGATGTTGGAGGTAATGAATGCACAGAAGTAGAGAGAAAGATCATGGATCCATCTACTTCAGTGCTTTGGACATGCTCTCCCCTCTCCCACTGTGCACTTTGACCCCATTTGCTCCTTTGTAATTAAAGAGTTGTAATCTCTCCCTTCCAAGGTCAAGTGCTATCCAGAGAAGGAGCTAGGATGTGGGTCAAACTAGATAACTACAGCTATCCTCTTAGAAAGTACCCTGAGGAATTCATAGCCAGAAGCAATAGAGATATCATCTGAAATTAAACCAGTGAGCCAGTCTCCAGATCTTTGGAAAAGAAAGATAGGAGACAAGAGTCAATATAAGACTGAAGGGGCTTCACCAACAGGAAGTCCTGGGCAGATCCTGAATCTGTGAATTGGAACTGAGAGTTGGAAGGAGTCTTAGGGGCCACCTTCTCACTTTTCCTTTTTCAAATTAAGTCTGAAGTCCAGACGAGCTAAGTGACTTTCTTGTCCTATAACATAGAGAAATAAGATTTGATCTCAAGTCTGTGTATTCCAAAGTAATGCTATTGAAAATCTGTAGGTGTAACCCCTGCCTGAAAGAGGTTTCTGCTTCATATTGAAGATATCTTCCCCCTATACCTGGAAGATCTTTAGAAGACAAAGAGAGATGAAAACTCTGTGTAGGACTGGGTTTTAGGCAAAGTTTGGTAACATTGTGGCTACAAGCAGCCACAGAGATGCTCCACACTTGAGTAGGATTTTTAACAAGATTTTGAAGCACTCCTTATTGTGGGAGGCTTTTGGTTCCTCTGTCTAAAATTTGCTCTGACTGAATAGTTTTCCCAGACACTGACACAAAAACAAGATTTAGTGGCATATTAGAGTAGTTGGCAAGCAGTTGGGAAGACCTGACTTCAAATCCTGCCTCAGACCTTTGCCATTGGTGTCTTCCTCTGCAAGCTACCCAACTTTGATCAGCTTTATTTTCTGGTTCTGAATAATGGGAATAATAATAGTATCGACTTCACAAGGTTATTGTGAGGATCAAAAAACATACTATACAAATACAAAGTATTTTGCAAACATACAGTTCTTTAAAGAGCTTTATGGAATTAACTATTATTATCTAGGCAAATAATCTTACTATAAGGGTGCCCTGGGTGACTCTAGGGCCACTCCATGAGCAACTGAATCACATGCAAAATGTCACATGTGGGCAGAAGTTAGGGAAGTTAGGGACATAGGTTGATAATGCATGAAGAGAATGCTATTTTCCAGAGCCAGCCTTCTGATTTATTGATCAATACGTCAGGGTATAGATCAGAGAAGCAGTCATGAGGCAGAGAGCCAAAAACAAAATTTACTTTTCTTGAAAACAATAAAATAAGGCAAGTGAGAGCATATTGTGATAATTTCCCTTCCACTATGACTTTAAGTTTGGGAGAATGAAAAGTGTTTTTCAAAAGTCTTTGACTATGTCAATCTTTCCCTCCCTTCTCCTGAAATAGGAGAAGCTGTAGAATTGGAAATTCACCTTAAATATGAGCAAATGTAATTGGTTACTTCAGAATTTATTACATTGTACATTTGTTTATGAAGTAACAGTATTTTAGCTTATAGGCTGATAGTCTATACTGAGTTAGAAAAGGACATGGATTCCAGCAGGCGGGAGTCAAGTAGCCAAAGAGAGTTAGGAATTGTTACTAGAATATCCAAAACTCTAGATAGGAACTCAGATCATAGAAAATAGGGAATAATTGGGAAAAGGATAAAACTAGTAAGTAGGAAATGAGTGTAGTAAGTTTTGAGTACTACCTGGTATCTTGCATGGATATAGCACTCTAAGCAACTGATCCAAATCTACCACCAAAGTTAAGTGAAACATGGTTCTCATTCACTTCCAAACAAGATTTCATATATAAAGGTGATCTATTAAAGCTCTGTCCACCTTTCATTTGTGCCCTCCAGAATTCCCTTTCGTTAATTAACACAACTTTGATCCTTTTAGACCTTTTTCTTGCTTCCTGTCCTTTAATTCACAAAATGGCTTTGATTATAGATTTCATTCTCATACTCCTTCCATCTTCTGGCACTTACTGACACTTGACCCTCCCTAGAGAATACTAAATTCCTTGAATGTCCTTTTAAATACTGGTTTGTACCTTCTGTCATACTACACAACCTCACTGTCCTTGGGAGGGATTTAGAATACTACTCACTCCCATTATCATTGCAATACTCTTTCTGTTGCTAGAGAACACTCAGTAATTCTCAGAAAGAATTTGAGTCTTTGAGTCTTTGAATCTTATTCTATTCAAAAATGTAACCCATCAGTTGACCTATTGGTCAGATCATCCTCTCTCCCTTCTCAAAAAGTTCAGTTCTTGTCATTATCATCTGGAAGACTCATATAACAGTATGCTCCTGTTGCTATTTCTTCAAAAACTCTAACCTCTCAATTTCTCAGTCTATTTAACTCCCATGACTTTAACTCATCCACACAAGGACAAAGATTGGAATACCTCTGAATTTGCCATTACTCACAAACTTCTACTTCCATGATCAAGAATTCTGAAATTCCACAATCAAAACAAAACTGTTATCTCTTCTTGTAACTCACTCCTCCTCACTCCAAAGATCTTTTAGCTCCTTTTCCTTCTACCTTGAGTACCCATCATGGTACCATGAGTACCATAAGTATGCTTTAGTACTTTCTCAAGCTATCATCTCTACCATAGCTTCACTTGCTTCCCCTCCTAACTTTGATTCTATTTTTAATTGGTTAAATATTACACTGTGTTCTGCTCTTTAATCCCTTTCCCTCATCTTATTGCTGACCATGATTTATCAAACCCCCTTTCTAGATTATTTCCATCACTTACTTCTGTTCTTACTTATAAGGCTATTCACATGAATACAACTAGAAAAAATTGTGAAAAATTATTGAACAAGTCCATTGCAAACTTATATTATCTGCAGTGAACAACCATGATTTCAGATGACCCAAGGAGAACCCATGGTATTCTGTACTTTTTTGTTACCAGAGTTTTATTTTTAATTCTTTTTCAATGGGGGAAAGAGAAGTAAGAGAGAAAGAAAGGGTATATTGTTAATTTAATAAATTAAAATATGTTATCTCAAAAAAAACAAATTTATATTTTGTAAACTCAGCCATGCCTTTAACACAGAGAAGTCAGATTTTTACTAATTTCTAATTGATTCTCTGTTCCAACAGTGGTCATTTCAAACCTTCATTTCTCTCAAGCTTCTCATATGACCTCTTGCCATAACTGAAAACATAGTCTCATATTTCCTGAGAAAATGTAGATCATTCCACATTAGCTTTCTCTCCTCCCTCCTTTACTCCTCTAACTTCTTAACATCTTCTTCCACATTTTCCTCCTATTTCTAGCCACTGATAAAAAGGAAGCCTTTCTCCATTCCAAGACAAAGCTCTCCATGTAACCCTCAAACCCATCCCCCTTCCATCCTCTCTAGCAAATGGCCTCCACAGTTAACATCCCAACCCTTTCTGTCTCATTCGGTCTCTTTATTATCTCCCAGTTCCTTTCTGTTGACTACAAATATGCCCAGATTTCCCCCATCTTTAAAAATATTTCATTTCACTCTACCAAACTCTTAGGCTATTATTTTATATATCCTCCACCAATATTACAAAATCTCAGGGGAAAAAAACTGTATCTTCTTGCTTTCCTTACTATTTAAACAAGTCACTTAAATTTTCTAAAATCTAGTTTCTGACATCACTCCAGTAAAACTTCTTCCAAAAGTATCAACAATTTCTTAGTTGACAAATCTAATGATTTTTTCCTCCATCTTAATCTTTTTTTACCTCTCTGTGACATCTGATACTATGGTTTTCCCTCTCCCCTTTGGGTTATCATGACACTATTCTATCTTGCTTTTCCTTCTGAAAATTCAATCACTCTTCAGTTTCCTCTATACCATGACCTATAGCCTACCTCCAAAATGTCAGTGCATGCTGTGGTACTGTTCTAAGTACTCTTTTAATAAATCTCTCTCTCTCTCTCTCTGTCTCTGTCTCTGTCTCTGTCTCTCTCCTTTCTCTCTTCTCTCTCTCTTGTTTCTCTCTTCTCTCTCTCTCTCCTTTCTCTCTTCTCTCTCTCTCTCCTTTCTCTCTTCTCTCTCTTTCTCTTCCTCTTTTGTTTGCAATTTCATCAGCTTTCATAATTCAATTTATTTTTCTATACAGATAACTCAGATATCTTTGTATTTCTCTGTATGTTGTCTCTAGAACACTAAGATTGCATCACCAAAAAAATCTTTTGGACAATTCAAATTGGATTTCTCATAAGCATCTTAATTTCAATATGATCAAGACAACATATTCTTATCTTTCTCCCCAAATCCACTCCATTTCCACAATCTGTATTTCTCTCCATAGTATTAATATCACATAATTTGGACACTCTAAAACAATACTTAGCCCCTTACTCTCTCACACACACTATATATCTAATCAGTTGCCAAATTTTGTTAAGTTTACCTCCAAACATTTTTATATGAATCTCCTCTGCTTGTATGGTCACCCCTTAATAGAAATAATTGTCAGCTTTTGCTTTGGATTATTATAGTAGTCTCCCAATTGATCTCCTTACTTCATGGGTACAATTTATTCTTTATTCAGTTGCCAAAGTGATTTGGCGAAGCATAGGCTTTTACAACTGCCTTCTATATATTAATAGTGGCTCCTCAGGTGGCACAATGGATACAGTATGAGGTCTCAAATCAAGAAGATTCATCTAAGTTTAATTCTGGCCTCAAGCCTTTATGTGGCATGTTATTTGTTCCCTTTTTGCCATTGTTACTCTTCTGTAAAATGAGCTGGAGAAGAAAATGATAAACCATTCCAATGTCTCTCCCAAGAAACCTCAAAAATGGGATCATGAAGAGTCAGACATAACTGGAATGTCTGGACAATAATGACAATTGCCTTTAGGGTCAAATATAAACTCCTCTGATTGACATTTAAAACTCTTTAAAACCTGAACACACTTTTAGAGCCCTTTATTCATGATTCTCCTTCAAACACTCTAAGATGGAATCATATTTGTCTATCTGCTGTTCTTGACCCTTTTGTTTTCTATCTCCATGGCTCTGCATGGGCTTCACTATTACATGCATTCATCAAAGACAGTTCTGAGGGACAAATGTTATGCCCTGGTAAGTGACCAGGAACTGGGAAAAAGTCTACCTCCTAAGACCTTTGCATCCAAAATCTCTCTTCCCCACCCCACACCAGATATACCTGATGAGCTGAAAGGAAGGCCTAGCCCCACTTGCCTTTATAATAATCTTGAAATCACAGGATCAATAATTGATGAGTCAGGTTCTTCACTTAAAACAATTGAACATAAATATTGGATGCAGGGCTGTCATGAGGATCCTTACAACATCATCTCTTCCACACCTCAAATTCCTATATCCGCACTGAGCAAAGAGCAAAGCCACATTTGTGGCCAAATTCTCAGCTCCTCCCATCTCAACAACTCCCTGGTCCATCCTTTGTACTCTGTAACAGACATATCTTGCTCACCAAAAGTATTAACATGACTATATTCTCCTTCTGCATCCCGGGTTCAGGCCTTATCACTTGGGTTTAGTTCCACCTATTTGTGATAAACAAATTGTTGAAAATACTGTTAAGTACAAGAAGAATAGGGAATTAATTCTGTGTATTTTTTTCATAGGTGTTATACTCAAAAGATCGCAATGATAAGAGAGATTTCAGAGGCCCAACTTGTTCGACACGTGAATCAGAATCTTTTCTAAGACTCTCCCTACAAAGGCTCCCAGCCAGCCTTTGCTTAAAGAGCAATAGGAAGGGCAAGTCACTCTCCCCCACAAGAACTCCTTTCACTTTGGTATTGCTATAATTTTTAGGAAGTTTTTCCCATACACCTAGTCTAAATTTGCCCTTTTACAACTTATGTTTCAGAAGAAGAATGAACTGCTATAAGCCTTTAGATGGGTAAGAATTTGGGGATGCTTTTCATTTGAAGTTACATTGAAACTGAGAAGTTATGATTGTGCTAGTACTTCTATCTTTGTAGAATGTTTTCTTTCCTTCTTTTAGGTGAAAGAGTTTTGGAGATGACTACATTCCTGTGAATTTTAAAAGACACTATCAAGGTACTTGATGCTTAGAACCCTTGCAAAGATTTGCCAAATCCATAGAGTACAAAGTAAAGCCCCCAAAACCTAAGTGACCAAGGTCAGTTGTCATATGGATACATCCATAGGCTGTGACACATCTGGAAGTCAATTTGGTGAGAAAATTGCTATATAAAAACTGTTTTAAATTTGATTCCACTCTCTCAGGGACTGAGGTGGTGGAATAGGGAAGATTTCAGGTGGTGGGAGAAAACATCTGTAGTTTTATTCTTGAAATATTTTAGTAAATATCCCTTTCTAAAGAGATAATTGATATTAATTGTATAAGTAAAATTGGATCACTGATCACTAGCAATTAACAGTGGCAAAAATAGAATGGAATGAAGACTCAAACTAAAAATATCCAGAGCATCCTAAAATCCTGAGAGAAAATGACTCTAGTCTCACTCCAGAAGATTAAGATAAGGGAATTTGGTTATAAAGTCATTTTTCAGTGACAGGCTGTTTGTGACCCTATTTAGGGATTAAATCAATTGTTGATTTCAACAGGTTGAATCAAATAGATAAAGAAGATAAGGGAGTCAAAGAAAAGCACAGCAGAAAGTAAAGTAGAAGAGATCAAATTTCAGGTTACAAGGGGAAAAGGTAGGAACCTTGAAGTAAAATGTGGAGTGAGGTAGTATGGTGGAAGAGTTCAGAGAGAAAAGTAAAGGTGTAAAGATAGATTATGGCATTTATGAAAAAGCCCCAGCAAGAAGAGAATTTAAAAAGTTGAGAAAATTCCAAGAAAAGATTACAATTACAAAGAATTACTAGGACTTGGGAGAACATGGAGAGTAAGTAGGGCAACACAGACTCTCTACACATGCAACCATCAGCCTTCAGAGCTCTGTTCCAGATCAAATGAAACAAAATAAACGAAGCAAGCATTTGCTAAAGGTTCAACGGGAGTATCATGAGGCTGTCTCATGGAGTCATTAATTTCCATTTAAGCAAGTGTAACTTTTAAGTTTTTACTTTTTTCAGTGAAGTTTTATATCTCTTTTTTTCCATTTGACCAATTCTGCTTTTAAGGAGCTATTTAGTACTTTTTGTACTCTTTTACCACGCTGTTAATTATCTTTTTTTTTTTTTTTTTTTTTTTGCTGAGGAAATCTGCAGACTGAATCACTTCCATTTGAATTGCCTTAGGAAGAGACTGAAGATCATCTAGCAAGATAAGGTCCTAGATATTGGTATCTAGACATACAAACACATGTAGTGGTTGGCAAATTCATCACTGGTATTATTTCTTTTTAAAATCCAATATTGCTCAGTGATATTTCTCTCTTTTAGCCGATCCCCTGTTGCTATTTGCTATATTGTTATTACTATTATCAATATGCAATATATACATATATATCAGAATTAAAAGAATTCATGCTCACTTTACACCATAAATGGGAACACTATAACCAGAAATGGCCTATGACCTACATCATCTTAAGGCTGAATGAAAGATATAGGTATACTCTAAGATTCTATAAGCCTCTACCCTCAGTTTCCCTCTGTATCCATGGGGTAATTACAGTGCAGTGAACTATTATTCACCCCTGTTTTGCAGCTGCTGAATAACCCTGGGAATAAATACAGCTGAAACAATAATATCCTGGATGGATTTTGGCCAAATCCACTAAGGACATGTTATCTATATATTAGAACTAGCCACTCCAGAAGTAAAGCTTCATTCTTGACAGACTCTAGAAGGACTGGCCTCTCATCTGGATTCGCTCAAGAAAGTGAAGTCAGGATTACTGGCATTCATCCCCTTTTGTTCCCTGGGCTAGTTATGTTGTGATAAATTAATATCCAAATTGGAATCTCACCCATGGAGAAGATGCTCTTCCTTGGACCCTTCTGGTCCAAACTTGCAAGTCTGTAATCCAGTATTCCCCAGCCAGAGGTCTGCAAAGTTGGTGCTTCCTCAAATTGGTGAGGTATTTTTTCTTCTTTTCTTCTTTTCTCTTCTAGTCTATGTATCTCTGTATTGTACTAGTTATATTAATCATAGGATGCATAAAATGTTTTTGTTGTAAGATCTGCACTGTCAATTCTTGTTTTCCTTTTTTATTATTCATTGTTATTAAATATTTTCATATAAGCTGGTATCTTAGGTCTTGTTGTGGGAGTGAGCCATTCTGTAGGAGCAAATCATAAATCTTAACCTAATGGTGGGAGGTCTTTCAAACATAACTAATGTGGAAATATGTTTATATGATTGCACATATATAACCTACATCAAATTGCTTACCTTCTCAGGAAGAGGAAGTAGAAAATTTGAAACAAATTTTTAAAGAATTAAAAATGTTTTTACATGTAATTGGGAGGGATAAAATATTCAAAAAAAAGTATTCAAAATGCCAAGAACACTTTTTTAAATTAGTAGTCCAATTTGTCTGGAATGTAGAGTAGTTACAAAGAGAGGAAAATTCCTCAGATCTAGAGCCCTCTGAAACCCTTAAGGTCCTTAAGAGACAGCCAGCAGGCTGTCTCTACTCTGTACATGGTTTATGACCTTTTTTCTTTTGAAAACTGATGACCTACGTTGTTTCATATTTGTTTTAGTTGGTCCCCCAACAATAGCCAATATCTACTACCTTTCTTTCTGCCTATGAAATTAGAGATGGGAAACTATCCCAACTCATCTTGCAGAGAACATTACTATAAAACTCATTGTGTCCTGCTACTGTCTCAGAAAGTTGCTATGTGTAAAACTGACTGGGACCTACTCACCCAGAGAGAAAAAGAGAACTCATCAAACTAGATGTACCTCTCCAAAGAACCATTGCTGACTATTCCCATCTACTGACACTTCTCCTATGGAGACGTGACAACCAGCACACCCAGATTCATAGTGATAGCTCTCATAGTCCTTCTCTGATTGTACCTGCCCTCCCAAGCTCCTCCATGTATTTCATTCTAGTTCTTGATTCTCTCTTTGTGAGACTTCATGTGCAGTAATAAAAGAACTAAGAGGCCATATGATGTAGCCTGACACATGCTAGTGTAACCATCATCAAATTATTTAAAATCTTAATGCCCCAAATAACCAGACTAATCTGTACTGTACTGGAAGAGGGAGTTTCTACACTTGACAAATCCTGCTCTTGTAGGAGCCTCCCACAGTTAGGTTCATTTTTGCCTTAAAAGATATTGAGAAATTTCTCATAAGTTGGTTGGTTCTAAAGGCTTAGTAAGTTTATGTCATTTCTTGGTTGCCTAAATACAAACCAGTCTGGAGAATTTCCAGTAACACTCTGATACTAATGGATAACTCAAGCAAGGCAGCTTAGCTCAGCTGAATCAACTTGAGGCATCCTCAGTGCCTATCTTTGTCAAATATCTTTCTCCTCCAATGTCTGAGAAAATCTCTTTTCTGTTAATTGCTGAAGGACCATCGGGTGTCTCAAATTTTTTTCATTATTGAACTTAAATTACCAGGGAATTGATTTGAAACAGACCCAGCCCAGAGCACTTACCAGATTAAACTATAGTTCTCAACTATAGCAATACCTCTTTGTAGGTTCATTAGTAATCTGAATCTTTGGTGAAATCTTTAAGTTTGGGATCTGTGGATTTTGGCTCTGACACTTACCACCCATGTGACTTTTAAAAAGTTATATAATCTCTTCAGACCTCAGTTCCCCCATCTGTAAAGCAAAGAGTTTAAGCTAAATTATTTCCAAGATTCTTTTCAGCTCTCTGATTCTCTCTATAGGTGCATCTCTTTTTCTATGTGTTTGTGTGTGTGTCTCCCTCCCCCCTCCCTCCTCTCTCTCTCTCTCTTTCTCTCTCATGCTGATTTAGGCACTAAATCCCTAGTACAAGCTGTCAATTACTATGATAGGGAGTAATGTGAAATAAGATTAGATAATGAGGTGGGTACCAAATTGTGGAGGATTTTAAATATTAAACCAAAGACTGACACTTCTATTTTGTGCTACATGCAATGGGAAAGTACTAAAGGTTATTGAGAAAAACGTTATCACAATCAGGGATATACTTTAGGAAATTTATGCAAAGGATACTTTGAAATAGAATCAAGAGAAACAGGGAGATCACAACAGCCCAGCTGAAAGAACATGAGGGCCTGAAGAACAATGGTGTTTATATAAGTGGAAGGAAAGGGAAAATGTTGTAGAGGTAGAATCAACATGATTTGTTACTGATAGGAGAGAGAGACACAGGCACACAAAGAAACAGAGACAGAGAGGAAGAGACACAGACACAAAGTGAGCCAAAAATATATAGAGAAATACAGACAGATACAGAGAGAGAGAAGCACAGATAGGGACAAAGAAACACAGAGAGAGATGAAGAAACAGATAAAGAGATGAGGGAAGAGAAAGAAAGAGAATAAAAAAGAAGAAGAAAGGTTGGCAGAGATTGTGACCCTGGGTATCTGAAAACAACAAAAATAAGGAAGTCTGGAAAAAGAGCAGAGTGGGCTGAGTTAGTTCTTCTAGAGACACTCAATTTCTGTCTACAATCAAGTAAAGTTCTCAAGACTTTTTGGGGGATTGGACCCTTTCTTTTTCAGGGGCCACCTACTCCTAAGAATAAGTCATCAAAAGAAATCTTGTCTCAGGTCCATCAAATTGGGGACACCAGACCTTCTCTTGGTGTAAGGAATGATCAGAGCACAGGAATATATTGGGTGGCTCACTCAATCACATGGATAGACTAATTCACCAGCAAGTCATTGTGGGGAATATCCTATACTCTTCCTTAGGAAGGGACCTCTACAGGGTTCTGAGGGGAGAGGGAAAAGAATGAAAAATAGATCAGATTTGATTCCATCTCTCTAAAAGTGTCCAATCTAACAAGAAGTTCAAGAATCACACGGCTCATCTTTATAAGCACAAAAATTCCCAGGCCTAGGGGTTTTGGAGAAAAACTATAGGAACCTGTGTGAAGAAATGAATAGATTGTTTTTGTAAGGAAATCTTAGAAGATGGAAGAAGTGAGGAAGTTGTAGAACTCTAGAATAGATGCCTTCAATTTCTCTTGGAGGAATTCATGTTGCAGTTATAACACCAAAATTGCTTGAGTTATCTCACCCATTTTCGTTGGAATCTTTACAAATTGTTAAGCCATTAGAGTTGATAGAGATAATAATTATCTAATTTGGCATGGTTCAATATGATTGATTTGATCTTAGAAAGAGATATTTTGGGCCAGAATTTGAAACAAGGTACTAAGTACAACTGATAGAAACAATGCTTGTGTTAGAGAGCTCATAGAAGCAAGAAATATTTAAGTACTCATTGGAGTTCACACCGTTTAATATGAGATATCTGAATTTACACCTCCCTTAATCCCTGCCTCCAGAAGGAGGAGTTAACCTTTGGGAGATCATATATATGGAGGAAGCTCTTAGAGCTTGAAAGAATTTTCTCTGGAACATTGACTGGGGTTGGAGAGGAGCACTCTGGGAGGAACCCCACAAGCCCTCTCTTCAAGGCAAGAGAGATTCATTGCATCTTCCACCTTGGTGTTGGCTGAAGAAAGCAGAGACAAGCCAAGGACAAAGCTGCAAGAGCTCTTAGAACGAAGCAGAGAGATAGGCCTCTGAGCTAACCGGGCTATATTGAAGGACACAATAAAAGATCTGAACTTTTATCAGCTGGCTGCGATTTGGGGTAATTATTTGATTGTAACTGAAACTAAGGCCGCCTCCAGAAAACCTCTCTGAGAAACCTGCTTTCTCCCAGAGAGAACTCTTATATTTTAAAGAAGACACCACACACTTTGATATCAGTCATCTCAATAGCACAATCTTTGAGACCCTTCACAGTCTCGTGCAATATTCTTTAAAATGTTTTTTCCCTTATAATTTAGATAAATGCCTAATATTAGGAAAGCTTTACGATCCCCAGAATGGGGTCAGATCCACTAGGAAGAAAGCAGCTATGTGATTCCATAGCTAGAAAGCAAGGTTGCCTCACCTTGCCTGATCCTGCTGGCCTATAGAAACTACTAAGGGAGAGGCTCTTTAGACAGTCTATTCTTATCCAGAATCACTGGACAGTTTTGAGGGGCCAGAGAAATAAAGACTGGAAGGGGGAAAGAGAAAGTATAGTAGGCTGAAGTGAGTGGGAGGGACTGCAACCCAAAGTTCAGAGCACGCACTCAGAAAGGATCCTCCCCCTTCTCGTTTCACTTTTTTTTTCTATTTCTGGGTCAGAGATATCTATCATGATGCGCCTTGTAGATTCAGTCACAAAAGAGAGTTAAGGCCGCAGAACCTTTCTCTCTCCTCCTCTAACAAGGAGATATCTCCACAGAAAAGCATTTTCCCCACTCTACCTCCAAGGTGTCAGAAGAACTGAAAGACAGAACAGGCAAAACAGAAATCTTCACCATGTAGCAGAAGCCCCAACCATCCACACAAATCGTGCCCTGGAAGTTCTGGACCTCTCTGTATTTAGAGAAGTTACCTCTAACCTGGCCCTAGATCTTTTCTTCCAGTGCAGAGGCTGCCTTTGGAATTTGACAAGGTAAGTAATGACTCTATACTTACAAAGGTAAGTTCTCCACAGATCTTCTCCATTAAACATATCCTTATCTTTGTCACAGTCATTGACTCTATATCCCTGTATAGTCACTGATCCGTGGTGTCCCTTACAGAAACCAACTCTACCTATTCCGCCCCCCCAGTCATATTCATTTGCTTTTCCATACTTTTGTCCCTGACACAGTCTTAACCTTCCTATTTAATCTTCCTTCCCCTCCTCCTCCTTTTGCTCCATCTGCTTTTGCTCTTTTTCTTCCCCAGCCCTCCTCCTCTATGTTTTAATACTTTTTCTTTGTCTTCTTCCTTATGTCCTCTCTTAAGTGTAATAGAGATTTTCCCTCAAGCTCTTTTCTCTTCAGTGAACTTATTACTTCTTTAGTCCTTGACAGCCCACATTAACTATAGGTATCAGAGTTTGTTTTTATCTTGAAGGAGGGACCCCAAAACTCAAAAATCTTCTTCAACTCTGCTTCAGTGAGGGACCCCACCTGAGGGAAACAAGATAAACAGCTTCATTCTGTTATCTAGGTGGGATTGGTTCAGAACTGAGCTAAAATAATTCCAACCCTATTCAATTAAAGAAACTCATTCAATTCTACTCAAATTCCAGCTCAAGCTGAAACCCAGTTTGTAGATAGAGCCAACTTAGGACTCTACCCACTAACCCCCTTCAGCTTGTAGCCAAAGTTCCTATTATAAAAGAGCCAATATAAAATTCTCTCTTTGCAGAGGTTCTAAACATGCCATGCTATGCCATGCTATGCCAAGGAGGCCTCTGCCCACTGAAACTTTTCCAGTGCTACTCTCTTTATCCTCACCTATTTCCCTAATCAGACTTTATGCCTCTCTGTCAGGATTTCTAACCTTACTCCCCAATCCCTATAATAAACCTCTTTTATCAATCTAGGTTTTGGGGTCTGTAAATTCCTTTACAGAGAATCCCTGTGCCACCAGAAGGGGATTCCCCAAAACTCCCTACCCTTGTGCTGAATCCAAGGGGGTACAGGGGAGCCAAACCTCTCCATTTGGTTCCCTGGACCCTGAACCTGCCACTAGACCTTATCATTTAACTCCCTGACCACCAGAAATCCTAATCTCATTTTGGTTCCCCAAATCTAGACCTTATCATTTGGTTCCCTATAAAAGGGAACACCAAAACCTAAACCTCATCATATTTTTGGTTCCATACTGGAAGCCCTGAAAACTAGACTTCACCTCATTAATCTGAAGGCTGAAAAATGGAGTTACAGAAACACTATGTTCCTTGATTCTTCAGTTTACCTCAAACCATTCTCTGTTACTCTCCTAAGTCTTGCTGCAATGTTCTTATCATGTCTTCTACTTTACTTCAACTCATGATCTCTCCTAATTCTTTCCCTTCCTATTTCCTTTTCCTTCTCTTCTCTTATCATCCTCTCTTCTTCTCCCCTCCCCCTACCACTTCAGGGTTTTAACCTCCTCTTCATCTCTATTTTAGAACAAAGCAGCTAATAAGTTCCTGGCTTGCCTTAATAAGCAGTTTACCCTTCAAAAGTCCCTTCCACATCAAATTTTCATTCAAAGGGGATGGAATAGCTTGCTGGGATGGAAATGATGGAAACTGTAAAGGACAGTACTACTTCCTCTCACTGTTTGTAATACAAGAGAAGAAATCTGGGAATAGTTTAAAGGTATAACAGGAAACAATTCCAAGGAAAAGAGAAAATGGGGTTTGCCTCTAAAGAGACTAATTCATAGTTGCCTTAATTCACAGGAACTAATTCATCAGCATTTTTGGAGGTTAAAAAAAAAAGCTGGAGAAATAACTAGAAATTGCCCAGAGACAAGGTTAGGTCTGATGTCAGGAAAACCTTCCTCACAATCAGGGCTGACCCAAAGTGAAATGAGCTCCCTCAGGAGATAGTGGATTCTGCCTCCTGGAAGGTTTCCAAGAAGAATAAGAATGGTCATTTGCTGGATCATATTATAGAAAATATTTTTTTTCCAGAATGACTTAGACTAGATAACCACTGAAGTCCCTTCTAAATATCCTATTCTGTGAGGCTGAGTTGTAAAATCGAGGCCCTACCCACCTACCCTCTGTTGATCTCTATTCTGATCCCATCCCCTCTTCTGCCCAATTGAACAAAACACTTCTCAGTAACTGGACCTATGAGATCTATGGAAAAAAGGAGAAGACAATGTGTTCTGTATTCAACATGCTAAGTTTAAGATCCTAAGGTCACTGAAAGAACTATGGAAACAGCCTTGAGAAGAGATATCTGGGTGAGGAAATATAATAACTGCTTTAAACTCTGCCATATCATCTCCTCTTAATCACAATAGTGCCCTTCATCCATCAAACCTCTTAAAGAAATATTATCTTAAAATTTTCATACTTCCTCTATGTCATATCTTATCCCTCTATAAGCTGCTCTATATATGGACAGAACTGGAAGCTATAGAAAGAGATTGCAAAAGACCAATTTAGATCTGATATCAGGAAAACAGCATCCAGTTAGATCTGCCCCAGTGTGAAATGGACTCAGTAGAGAAGTCCCCTCCTTAAGGGTCTTCATGGAATAGCTAGATAACTACTAGTTCAGAATTTTATATGGAGGACTTCTGTCATAGAGCAAATTAGACTGGATGATCTTGAGGGTCTTTGACATTCTCAGGTTGTCTAAGGCACAGTAGGAAAGATGGACTGATAAGAATAAGGGGACAGAATGGAACAAATTAGGTGGAGGGTGTAGAGCATAGTGAGTAATATGAAATAAATGGAATAAAATGGGTAAGGCAAGCTGGAGTGATTCAGTTGTCTCTGTCAACATGGTAGAATGGTCCAGAGGTGTTAAATGCACTGCTCACATTGGGCAAAGGAGACACCTTATATAGGATCACTCAAATACTGCTGCTTGCCAAGAAAGACAAACTTTTTTAGCCTTTCCTCAGATTATTTCTGAGTCTTCCTTTTTAGAATGTAAGTTCCCCAATAGTAGGGATTGTTTCCTATTTTGTTTGTTGGTTGGTTGCTTTTTTTTTAACCCCAGTGCCTCACATTCAATAGGCTTTTTAAAAAATAAGTTTTATTAGTATTTTCTGATTGTTGGGTGTGTTTTTTTTTTAATATTATCACAGTTCATAGTAGACTTTTAATGAATGCTTGCTAATTGATTGCTTTGATCTAGCTGGTAGGACTTTACCGGCTCTTTCAGAGCCCCAGATGTTCTCTTCTCTATCATCCCTTACCATCTTCTTTCTTCTCTCCATTCCCTGCCATTTGTTTCAACTACTGCCCTTCCAGGGAAGCTGAGAAGAGAAATATTGCTCTTGGTGCTGTGTTTAGTCTCTCCATCGTGAATTAGATACCAGCATTCAAGGTTTCCAAATGACTCAGCAAGCAAGTATGGATCTGACCCATTCAGACCATGGTTGTGGGACTCAGAAGAAAGGCTTCTGGGATGGATGGGATCCTTATTTCTCCCTGCTCTCCAGTCTGCTACATTAATGTTCTTTAAAAAAAAAAAAAAAAAAAAAAAAGGCTCTAATCTAATCTTCCTCAGCAACATCCATGGACTTCTCATTGGATCACAAGATAAAATACAAAATCATTAATCACAAAGATATTCACAATCAGATGTCTCTACTACACCCTGCACTCTACACATTACCCCTTCCCCACGCTGCCACCATTCTAGCCTCATTTCACAACAGTGGCTCAGCTAATAACAATAATCAAAAGAATACTGAGAATTTGAATAGCATGTAAAGTTTTCAAAACACTTTATATACATTGTCCCATTTGATTCTTGAAAAAAACCTATGAAGTTAATACTATTATTTATGGTTATTTTATAAATAAGGTATCTGAAGCCGAAAGAAGTTAAATGTCTTGCCCAGGATATCTGGGCAACTAGTGTCTGAGTCAAGATTCAAATTCAGGTCTTCCTTCTTCATTGTTGTCCAACACTATAGCTACTGTGTCCCAAACTTGCTTTCTCAATAAGACTAGAAAGTCCTCCAAGGCAGGAACAGAGAAGTAACTTCATTCTTATCTCCCCTGATACCAAAAATAAGGCCTTTTATGTAATTGTCATTCAGTGTATACTGGATGACTTGGACTTGGATGCTCCAAAAGCAGCTAAAGGGGAGGAAGTCTCTGTCACTGACTGCTACCCTGAGGGACCATATTTTTGGATTCCATGCTATTCACTTTCCTTAGATTCAGGGGAATATGATTATTGTCCTTTTTGTGCTGTGTTACAGAAAACTCTGGGGTAAGGGGAAGGGATCTTGGCCTACAAGTCAAACAGGGTAAAAATTCTGCCTATGCATGTCAGCCACTCAATCTCAGTGAGTTTACTCGAGTATGAAAAGGTTCAACATTTTTATGGTTCACAGAAAGGACTTCAACCATAATCTTTCTAAATCCAAGGCAGGCCCTTTATGTCCTAGTCACTAATTCACAGCTACCCCTCAGGAAACTTTTTGTTGTTGTTTGTTTCATAGGTGTAGGGAATTTGCAGTATGAAAACTACTTCCTCTGATGCAGCCCAGAAATTCATCTCTTATATTAGAAAAAGAATCCAATATCCCAGAGACCATTTCTTAAAACTGGAGTCAACACTGATTTGCAGACAGGAACTGCTCCACTTTCTACTAACACATCCTGTTTCACTTCTCCTTTAAGAAGGGTCTTGAGCTTCCTCCTTCACCCATGTTGCTTCTAAACTGCTGACAATGTGAACCACATCCTGCCTGTCAGGGCCCAGGTTCAGGGTTCCTTTCCTAGTCTTTCTTGTATAGTCTTCTACTGCCTGCCTCTGGTTTTTCTCCCTATGCAACAGACACCTGTGTTTCCAAAGCTATCACTCTGGCCTCTTTTGTATGTGAATTCTTCTCACATACGTATACTTACACACACATACACACACACACACACACACACACACACACAACTCATAGTAGGATGAAGCACAGAGAAATTTGGCCCACTTTGTATGGCTTTCCCAGGATCCAAGCCAGGCCTCTGTGTAGTAAAAAGAAGCAGACCTGTTTTGGAACTCAAAATGTCTAGTGATGCCCTTGCCTAAGTGACAGAGCTCCCATAGGTAACTATTCCTCTTTGGGCCTCAAATTCTTCCTTGTAAAACTGTGTGTGACAGCTATAAGGGTCCAATAAAGGATTAAGAGGTATTAAGCTACCTGATCTCTAAAGAGACTTCAAACTTCAAACTCTAAGACTCCATAGTTCCATGAATGCTACCAGAGCCTCTGAGACCCTTATCTAGAATTTCCTATAACAAGGGAGGAAGGGAGGAAGGAAGGAAGGAGGGAAAGAAGGGAGGGAAGGAAGGGAGGGAGGGAAGGAGGAAGGAAAAAAGGAAGGGAGGGAAGAAGGGAGAGAAGGAGGAAAGGAGGGGAGGGAGAGAGGGAGGAAGGCAAGCATTTATGAAGTACCTATTATGTACCAGGGCCTATGCTAAGTTCTTCATCTTATGTGGGTGTTGGGGTTAGTGGAAGGCAAAAGAAAAGACAAGGCATAATAGGGAAATAAGCCAGCTGTCAATTTCTTTTCTATAGTAGACTGAAAATGACACTTGGAGACTTAGATTCTCATAGAATGAAATCAGTGTACAAACCCTACCCTGAGAGGCCTGAAGCCCCACCAAGACATACTTGGGACCCCAAGACCAGAACTGAGCAACTGAAAGAATTATTGAATTTAAGGACTTAGAAAGTGAGAGAATTTGACAGACTAAAATGACCAAGTGATTGAAAGACCCAGGAAAATAAAGGGATTTAAGAGACCAAAAGGTCAAAGTGTACAGTGGGTTTATCAGGCATATAACTCCAGATCAAGGATACTGAGGATATTCAGAAAGGTCCTTAGACTACAAGAATGTGGGTTAAGAGCCCTTAAGCTACATAGCAAGGATCAGACAGGTAATTGTGAACACTCACTCTTTCCTGTTGCCAGATCCAATTGTCACTCATAGCCTAGTTCCACCAAGCCCTTTTCCCTCCTGGATCTATTTTCTTGTAGACATGTTCTACAACATATTCCCAGAGCCTGCTTTTTATCTTTGAGTCTGGGTTGCTTGTTCTTCCTCTTATAATGAATCCATATAAGTTTCCACACAATTAAATTGATGAGCATGAAAACTGCCAATATAACGATCAGAAAGGGTTCTGAAAGACCTTAAAAGTCATTAAATCTCACCCATCAGGTAAAAAGTTCCATCCTCTGTAACTAGATCATTTTTCATATATCCCAATTTTCTAATTCCTGGAGTCATTAAACTATACAACCTATCTTTCAAAATAAAAATTTAAAAATTCCAAGCATCAAAAAAAAAAAAAAAAAAGATACGTTGGAGCCAGTTGTAAAAGGCTTACAAACTAAAGAGAGTTTTTATTTAATCCTAGAGGTACTGAAAAACCGCTGGAATTAGTTGAATAAATTATTCACATAGTAAGATCTGTATTTAAACAAAATTACTTTGGCAATTAGACATCATGGTGGTTAGAGCACTGGGACTAGAATCAGGAAAACTTGACTTCAAATCTAGCCTCAGATTATTTTACACTCTGTGTGACCTTGAACTAGTCATTTCACCTTTATCTGCCACAATTTTTCCTACTATAAAATAAGAATAATAATAACACACATATCACAGAGTTGTTGTGATCAAATAGGAGAGTATTTGTAAAAAGCACAATGCCTGACACATAAAAGGAAGATTTCAGCTGCTTATTTTCCTTCTTCCTTTTCTAACAGTGTAGGTGATGGACTGAAGTGATGAGAGAGGGGAATCAAGTAGGAGTTTGTTGCAATAATCTAGATAAGAGGTGATAAGGGTGTGAAATAAGGTATGACATGAGTGGAAAGAAAAGATTCTGATGTAAAAGATATTGAATATACTTGAACACGGCTGCCATGCCTTTCTCTCACTTCCTGCCAATTTTCTCTTATCCAGGCTAAATATCCCCAGTTCTTTTGATTGATATTCAAATGGCATAGTCTCAAAACACTTCAGCACTTTGGGTGCTCTCCTTGGGACTTTCTCCAACTTCTCACTGTGTTTTCTCATCAGAACACAATACTTTACCAGTGGTCTGATCAGGGAAGCAAACTTTAGTCCTAGATACTATGCCTTTCTTGATGTAACTCAAGATTAAATTAACTTTTATGGTGCTTTAACGTAATGTTGACTCATGTTGAGTTTGCAGTCCACTAAAAGCAACACTTTTTTCAGACAAATTGCCATCTAACCATATCTCCTTATTTTGTATTAAGGTGATATTGAATTTTTTGAACCCATGTATAATAGAATTTTCATTTATCTCTATTATTTTACATTTGTTGTTATTAGCATCCTTTTTATTAAATTCAAATTAAATTTCTGGGTCAGAGATTCTCAAACTCTTTAAACTATGGTCTTTCTTCAATCACCTCAGGTTATCCCAGGAAGACCTGAGTCTTCTTTGTTTTTCACTAGTTCTCTATGTTCACTTTGAGGTACAAATTTTTTATGTTTGTGGGTAGAAATGTGGAGAGTCTGAAATTTTCTGACCTATTTCACCATCTTCCCAGAATCCTCTTCTCTTGAAATATTTTTAATATTTCATGGTGTCTCATGTAGTCATTACTTTGGTTCTTCCAAATTTTCAAGGAGCATCTTACTTGGTTAAGGTTCTATAATTCTTATACTAAATTGTTAGTTGTCCTTACACATCTTTCCTTCAAACCCAAATTCCTATTATATTCTTTACCCCAACCTCATTTCATTTATAAAATCATTTTAATTATTTTCAAAATCTGTTTCTCCATTTCTTCCAGCAATTCAGGTTGACTTTGTTTTGAAATTGAGTTTGTCTTTGAAGCTTTGCTTGTAAATGTTTTGGAGGAGGTTACATTTAAAAATGTAAATGTAAATACAAACTATTTTGAGTTTTTATCTTGACCTCTCTCCATAATAGCTCATTATGAGGGGAATCTTGTTAATTCATTCATTCTTCAAGCCTTATTCCCTTAATCATTTATATTATCCAAAAACTCTTTTCACTTTTGAAGAGTATTAATGGAATTTATTTGGTCATGTTTTCTATTTTCTGTGTTCCTGATGCTGCTTTCTCTGAATATTGAATTCAGTGGTCTTCAGGGATCCCAGGGTGATTAGCATACTTTCAGTGTACCCAAAGTGATCTTATCTATGACAAAGTCTGATTGCTATTTTCCTGATCTAAGGTTTGTGAACTCTGATTTGGGTCTGGTAGAGTCAAGGGTAGATTTAATCCTGAAAAGATCTCAAAAAACCTCCAGTAAACTGGAGTCCCTGTCAGGTAGCTGGATTACAAGTCTAGTATAAGCAAAGGCTAAGGCTTTTGGAAGGCACCTCCAAGTTATGGTTCACCAACCACAGCCATTCAAAGGGGTTGCTGTCCACCATGATCTGAACAGGCCACAGTCAGTTACAAAATAGATATACATCTTCTCAATTCTCTCTAACATACTTCCTCATTACACATCATCACAGGTCATCTAAAAGCACATTCCTCAGCCTCTTACATATAGAGTAGCCTCAAAGATGCTCTAAACATGTGCTACTTCTGTAACCTAAGTATAACCTCCTTGGCATAGAACTGCCCCAAACTGGCATACATTACTTTAACATGTGGTTAGCTATCCTTCATTTTACTTCAAAAGTTTAATAACTACCTATATTAGAGGAAATTCTTATTGGGATAATTGTTGAAGTAGGTGACCTCTGAACACCTCTCCACCACTGATATTCAGTGAGGTTTTGTTTCTGCAAATGATATTGACCCCTGAAGCCATGACCACTGCCACTATGATCCCTAGTCCTAGTTCCCATTCTAGTCATTGACCTTGCCTCATGCTTCCTTCTATTTTTCTCTCCTAGGTGTGATGGATTTAATCAGCCTCTCATGCCATTTATTCAGTTTCTTTGTCCCCATTTTCTTCCTTGAGACATCCACAATGGCCTCAGGTATGAATATTTTTTCCTAGTATGTTGTAGTGAGGTTCCATGAATTGAGGAGTGAGGCTGAAGAGAGTCTATCCCACCCTTCATCATTCTTCATTAAACTATTTCCTCATTGCCTGACATCTCAATCCCTCTCTTTTCAACATCATTTCCTGGGGTTTTTACTAGTTTCCCTTTTTCTCCACTTTGGGAATTTCTCAATACTTTTACCATTTTTATTTTTCTTCTCTTTATCTTTCCATGGGATCCCCTTCATTCTCCTTCTGCCCCCTCCTTTCTCATTTTCCCTGTTTCCCAACTGACCTGGGAACCCTATTCTTCTCCCCCAACTATGGCACAAAGGTTGGCCTTTTAATTCTACTGAATTCTTCTCTGAGCCCTGACATCTTCTTCCTAACTGATTGAACAGGGAGATTCTCAGTTATTGGACCTACAGGACCCATCCAGGTCTCAGTGGGAGAAGTTGCAGAGTTGCCATGTTACCTCTACCCAGCACAAAGTGCAGAGCACATGGAGGTGATCTGGTTCCAATCTACTCGGATAGTTCATCTCTATCAAGATGGGGAAGATCAATTTGGAGAACAGGACCCTAATTACCAAGGGAGAACAGAACTACTGAGAGATTCTATCTATAGTGGGAATGTCACTCTGAAGATACGGGATGTGAGACTCTTGGATGAAGGAACCTACAGATGTTATTTTGAAAATGGTTTTGATCAAAAGGAAGCTGATGTAATGCTAAAAGTCTCAGGTGAGAATATGGACCTTGGACTGGGCTAAAAGCGTACGGCATACTTTCCTCCCAACTGGGTGCTTATTCTCCTGCCAAAGAGATAATATATTTAAGAATTAATTTGCTAAGGGATGGATGATGGAAAGAAAGTCAAATATATAATTTTTAAAAATTTTACTAAGTCCTTGCTATGTGTCAAGCCTTATGCTTAGCATTGAAATTATAAATAGTAGCAAAAAAGAAGAAAGAGCCCCTGCCCTCAAGGAGCTTACACTCTAATAAAGGAAGATAGCACATAAGAGGAAATGAATATGTAAGAGAGGAAGTGAAGGTAACCCATAGGAGACCATGGTTTTAATAAAAGTCATTGTTGAGGAGCTGGGACCTCAGGAAGCAGGAGGAGAAATTGAAAATAGTCTCCAGAGGTAGGTTCCTTGGGGGGGGGGAGGGAGGAAGAAGGAGGGGGGGGGGGGGGAGGAGAATAAGAATCAAAAAAGTGAAAAGAATTAGAGGACAAGTAGGTGGAAGGGGAAGGAAGGATTATAAAAGGTTGAATATCACATTCTTGTGGTCAAATTCCCTATCCAACATTTCCTTGATCATTCCCTTCCCCAGACCACAGAAAGCCAGAACATACAGTTTCATTTATAGTTAGCAGCATAAGAAACTAGTACTTCCTAAACTTTTCCAAACAGGAAACATGTTTGGCTCTAAAGTATTTTTAAGCTATTGGACTGAATCCAGAAATGCTGATACTGGAACTTGGGGTATGAGTTAGTAAAATTAAGAGACATGAAGTCAGTTTGTAATCTAAGGCTTCTTTCTTACATAATAGTCATGTAACTTACGCATTATTTCATAATTAATTATTAGAGGAGAAATATTGATTGCACTAAAGTAATATTCTGGAATTAATGTATTATTTACTAATCAAAATATTTTCTTATCTCATTTAATATTTTATTTTTCTTCAATTACATGTAAAAATAATTTACAGGATTCAATTTCTCCCCTTCCCTCCTCATCTTCTTTATTGGGAATACAAGGAATTTGATATAGGTCGTAATGTCCAAACTTTATTTCCATATTAGTCATGTTGGAAAAGAAAACATGGATGACAATAAAAACCCAAGAAACACAAAGTTTTTAAAAGTATGCTTCAATCTGTATTAAAATCTATCAGTTCTTTCTCTGGGGGATAGATAGCATTTTTGTGATTAAATCCTTCAGAGTTGTCTTGGATTGTTGTATTGTTGAGAATAACTATAATTAAGTATTTTCAAAGAAGGAAATTGCCATAAATATGATATATGCAGACTTAATCAAAGCATCAGAAAAGATTTCTCAGTATCTCTCCAGGAACACGATGGAGAAATATGGGATGAATGATTGGTTAATTCCTTTTTGGAACTAATCCAGGAGATTAGTTCCATGGGCCTCAGAGATTTTATCTTTCACTGTTTTGGTCACCTTCCTTGACACCTAAATTACAATTCAAAGTGCCAAGTTTCCTGCATATAAGTGATCCCAATCCTGCTTGACACCCTGAATCCTGAGATCAGCTCTACTTTTTTGACTATTGCTTCCAGAACTTATAAGTAGTTATCCTTGTCTATTATAATATTCCTTTTTCCTTCTTATTTATCCTCTGCTCACCCTTCAGATTGAGTGTATCTTCTCATATTACTAATAAAAGAAAGGGAAATATATAAATTCAGAAATATTAATTGGAAAAAATTGATGTAGTCCCTTGTGGAACATTCCTTCATTTGCCAGATATTTTAACAACAGTTATTCATAGGCCCATCATGATACAAACCTGGTCTTCCTTTATACTTGACCAGATCAAAATACCTCTCCCTAAATAAAATTGACTTCATCAAGGGTATTCCTAAACCAAGGGAATCATGTGCTTTCTGAAAGAAAATTGCATGTGGGGAGTGAAGAGGCTGCAACGTTC